>NC_051156.1:80904855-81104854 GCF_013339745.2 Dermacentor silvarum | reverse complement strand
AGTTCATTGGTTCCTGTGCCCGTGTGTGCAGCATTTGTGCAGCGCGTAACTTCCGTACGGCAGGGTGGCCGAAAACGGAAGATATTGCCTCCTTGAAAGCGTACCAGTTCTCAAATTCAGAATCGTGGTTCGTATACCACAGCTTCGCCACGCCAGCCAGGTAAATGTTCACGGTACTCAACTTAGCAGCCTAATGCCACTTGTTGGGTCCACTAATTTTTTCGTAGGTCTACAGCCAGTTCTCGACGTCCTGGTCTTCCATACCGTAAAATACCGGGGGGTCTCTGGGGAACCGGGACGGGGCAAACGGCGGCCGGGAGAGGTGGCGGCGGTTGGGCAGCGTCAGCGTGCATGGTCGAGTGCAACGTGCGGGATCGGAGTTTCAGGGTGCCGGCGATGTGCGTACCCAGCAATGATCCACCAAATGTAAAGAAGTTTATTGGGCGAGTCCAACAAACAGGCGGTAGCTCAGAAAAGTACGTAGGGAGAAGATGGTGGTGTTCGAACGCCGATCTCGTGCCTTCTGCTGGTGATGATGATCGCTGAGCCCGGGCTGCCATTGTTTTCGTTTATTCATTATACAAGTATTAAATTATGGGAACATTTACACAGAACAATGCAGCTAGGGAGAAACGTGTAATTTCGGATTCGTATCCTAGCAGTGGTCACACGAAGCGGTGCGACGTGTCCGCCAGCTGTACGAACTTACGTTCCATTCCAAGGCATAATAACTTTCTTAAGAAGTCCAGCCAATTTTCAGCTAATTATCGAGTAATGAGCACCGGTGTTTACTAGCGCACTGACATTTCTCCTGTCGACGAGCCCAGGTATGTTCATTGAGAACTTGGCTCCAGGCTGAGGTACAGACGTCGTCAAAACTCTGGATACAGGCGCCGTCTAATCTCCGTCGGGTAGAGACCGCACCGATTGGAGGTCTTCAGCACGTAGCGTATAAGCGGCCTCGCCTCGGAAGGTCGCTGACGTCAGTTTTCATGGCGAGGGCTCGGAGACAATCTCTGCGTCATCTCTCGATGTTCCTGCACGGCATAGATAGGATCGTCGCGGTGATGGCGATCGCGATTGGCGTCTTGGTGTCTAGCGACGAACTACTCAATTCCAGGCGGCCTCTGGCCGAATGTGAATTGGGTCGACGTGAATGCGTAGCAAAACACTGCAGGCCAAGTTGGCGGTAGTGGCACTCTTGGCATACGTGACCCGCCTCACCACATTCATAACAAAAAGGTCGTCGGTCGGGCGTGCGCCAGATGCCTGATTTACGTGGGACAGGGCGGTTGTCTTGAAAGTAAGGAACCGCCTGTGACGAGTTTAGCGCAAAGTGATGGGGGTGGGGGAGGAGGTGGGGACACCGGGACCTAGCGACGTTAATGCAGGGATCGAGCGCCTCAATGTGTCTCCATGTGTCATACGCTGGACATCGCTCGCCGCGGGTATTGGTGATGCCGATGTAGGGAAGCTCTGCCTCAACGCGTCAGAGTAAGTCGTGCGCCGAGGGTGAGGTACCACGAGTGCACACTGCACTTCATCATGCACAATATCGGCGATGTAGTTGAGCGTAGGCTGCTGCGCCCGGTGCAGCTGTTGCAGATCGTCGTGCACTACTGAACGTAGTAGCTGGCGGAGCACTTGAATGTTAGTCGCGAAAGCTCCCAGAGCGACAGTTGTCGAAGCAGCATTTACTTTCCGGTCATACTGGTTCGACTGCTGCTGCTGCTGCGCCTTTTCCATAGCAATGGCTCCTGTGAGAACATTGCTTGCGAAACCAAGCAAAAATGGTGGAATCAACAATATAACCGCTGTGATGCATAAACGAAATGTTGATACAAACCCATGATCCCGGCCCCGGCGGCCGCATTTCGATGGAGGCGAAATGCAAAAACGCCCGTGTGCTTGCATTGTAGTGCACGTTAAAGAACCCCAGGTGGTCAATATTAATCCGCAGCCCTCCACTACGGCGTGCCTCATAATCAGGACTGCTTTTGGCACGTTAAACCCCAGAAAGAAGAAGAAGATACAAACCCATAAAGAAAAAAATATTTTTTATAAAACAAGAGATAAAATTTTGCAAAGATAAATTGTGTGAATCGATTGTGTGCTTTATTTTGATAGAATTTTAGTCTACAAAGTCAACGAGAAATGTTTCCGCAAGGGCGCTGCGCTAAGTCCACAATGATTTTTCTACAAATTTAAGAAGAAAGAACACGTACGTCCCTGTATGAGAGCTTGGCCAACAGTGCTCCAAGTAATAAACAACGTAAAAAATGCCGACTTAGATGATTTTTCGGTCCGGGATGTGCTCTGATTGAATTTTTGTACATATGGGGAAAATTTTGGAAGTTGCCCACCACCTGCTGACCGACGTTTTAGTAGTCATTTATATATTTTATTTATACTCAGGGAGTGTATTTTAATACCGAGAAACTGTAAGACTGGGCTTGAAGATTATTATGCAAAAGACAAAGGTAATGTTCAATAGCCTGGCAAGGGAACAAGAATTCAGGATTGCCAGTCAGCATCTAGAGTCTGTAAAGGAGTACGTTTATCTTGGTCAATTACACACAGGGGAGCCTGATCATCAGAAGGAAATTTATAGAAGGATAAAATGGGTTTCGAGTGCATACGGCAGGCATTGCCAAATCCTGACTGGGAGCTTACCACTGCCTTTGAAAAGGAAAGTGTACAATCATTGCATTCTACCGGTGCTAACATATGGGGCAGTAACTTGGAGTTTAACAAAGAAGCTTGAGAACAAGTTAAGGACCGCACAAAGAGCGATGGAGCGAAAAATGTTAGGCCTAATGTTAAGAGACAGGAAGAGAGCGGTGTTGATCAGAGAACAAACGGGGATGGCCGATATTATAGTTGACATTAAGCGGGAAAAGTGTAGCTGGGCAGGCCATGTAATGAGTAGGATGGATAACCGGTGGACCATTAGAGCTACAGAATGGGTGCCAAGAGAAGGGAAGCGCAGGCGAGGACGGCAGAAAACTAGGTGGTGTTATGAAGTTAGGGAAGTTCGCAGGCCCAAGTTGGAATCAGCGAGCGCAAGAAAGGGGTAATTGGAGATCGCAGGGAGGGATCCTCGTCCTGCAGTGGACATAAATATAGGCTAAAGATGATGTTGATATAAATTTACATGATTTACAGGAGCATATAGGAATGATGAAAGGAAGAGTTTACTTCAAGTTCAAACTGCCGAACTGCGCAAAGCCATTGTCTCGTATTTTATCTCTTCCATCGTCTCGGTCATGTCACGTTCCGCCAATCCGGTGTCAGGAGATGGGTGGCATAATCTTCGGCCAATAAGACGGTCTGAAGCCCTTTCTCTCCGATGTGAGCTGAGTCTAAAACAGACGCACTGCGCGGCGCATGACTGCGGAGAAGATCAGATGCCACGGATACTAAATCCCCATCGTAGAAGCGATGGGACCGGTGACGTCTTTTGGCAGAATGACACTTTGCAAAATGCCCAAACCCGTTCGAGTGGTGGCCTTAAATCATATCAGTTAGAGCTGGCTCTTACGAGGGCGTTGGCTCACTTGCCAGGCGTGGTTTGCGAAGCGGTTTCCGGGTTGTTGCGAACACCCTGCGCTGGCGACTGGTTCTGCGACATCAACGTACGATTACAACAACGCGAACTTGCGTTTCGCCTGATTGGTACAACAGGGTACGCTGGTATGGCTTAGCATCAGATCACACAGGTCACACCACACAGCTTCGTAAGTGCAATACGTTATCCTTTGCAGTGTATAGAGTTATCGCGAGTCCATTCCCCGTTTTGCGGCGATTCAGGCATTCGGCTACACTTAGAAGGGGTCGTATGGCATCGCGTGGCTTCTGAATCGGTAGCGCCTTCGTTTAGAGCTACTCAAACTAAAACCACTGTAAACAGTGTATACGTGCGTTGTGCTCAGGAATGTCCATGGTTTTTGCAGCAGACTAGTCTCTATCTGACAAGAAAAATGAACATGTGCTCTAGTTGCATTGAATTCGTTGTGGCTAGCGGTAAATATGTCTCAAAAGACATAAGTTCTACAGGCGGAAGTGGTGAGTAGTTCAGTGATCTTCGCGAAAAGCAGTGTTTCGCTTGGGACGGGCAGACTAATGACGGATGACACAACGTAAACATGAAGGCACTGCTATTAGGAGCAGTATAAGCTCTGGTAGTTAGTCGTAGGCAAATTTTAATTAGCGATGCAGATTATCGATAACTGCACCAGAAGAAAAGACAGTTTGCATGTTCAAGCATTTATGGCAACCATGACACCCATAGACGCTTGTGTAAGAGGGACGACAAGTATCACTATTTCTAGTACTGAAGAATTTGCAATACGCAGTGGCAATTCTGATTGTTATCTACGTTACGTTCATTGAAATCATGCGCACTGAACCTCGTAGAGGTTTTGTACTTTTAATGGGTATACTAATCCAACTTGAAATCATATGGAAGATATTGTGTAAATTCATGCACTTTTCAGACTTACAGAAGTCTGAGTAAACGTTCATTATCCCTCGCATATTATGGCGTGAATGGCACGATAGAAAGCTGAAATGAAATTTTCGTTTCAATACGCGCTTGATTTGTGATGAAAAACTAAAATTACCTTTAAATTGGAAATTTAAAACACCATTAATATTTTTGTGGACGCAACCTGCCCACTAGAAAGTTTTCTAGGCGATATGAAATGTCTGTTAATGCTTCCGACGAACGCCGACGCCACCATTGTGAAGCTCCAGCTAATATTCTACTTGCCCTATAGGCGAGATTGTTAGCTCTGTCCTTACCGAGATATCGAATGCGCATGTGGTGGCTTGCCGAAATATGACGCCGTCGACAACGCAAACGTGATCCTCCTCCAACGTAGAATGTTTATGCTTATTTCATTGCAGTATTTTATAGGCTCTAGGTTTCGCGATGTAAGTTTTGGTAGTTGCTACCCACGTCTATTTCTCGGTCATTTGGAAACGGATGATCTCGAAAATCGAAACCAGCACATGCTGCGCTCTTCGCTATATAGAAATTGTTTTCTCCCTGAAAAAGCTTCCGAATAAAACTTCCCAATAAAACAATCACTCGTACTCGTGGCGTTGTGTAGGTCACACTCAACGTGATGAATTTTTAAAATTGCTGTCATTTTCTGCAGTTTCTTTTTTTTCCGAATGTTTTCATGAATAAACAAATTTCTTCGCATCCTACTAGATATTTCAAACTTGTTTTTGCAACTTCAGAAAAAAACAGGCTCGGTATGTGAACACAATGCTCGTTACCTCCAAGGAAATAAATATTTTTCAAGCGTAATGCCAACTGGACTTTCATACATTTCAATTTCACACATCCTCGTATTACAAAACATGACCTAATTATAAACGTAAACTGTAAACTTAGTGCATACAACAATTAACAGCTTTACCATGTCGCCAAACGGGACGCGAGAACTTTCGTTTCTTTAAGTCGACAGCTGAAATGTACTACATGTACCAAAATTTAAGCACCGGATACATGGGGTAAATCATGGTATCGGTGCATTCCTATTGTGCCAATCTTCACTTTTGCTTCACACGATTATGACCTGCATGATGTACAACGAGGTAGCGCAACGACTTCTGGAACGGAACGAATAGTCAGTAGTAATCCTTCTACCGCGCTTACTACATTTTGCTACTGACTGTAAGCCGTCCTTACAGAAATTCAGTCATTTGTCATGCGCATTTAAAGCGAAGGTTTCTAAACGGACTATCCTGCTCTTTGGTTACCGTATCTGCTGCTCCCGCTGTTGTTTTGCTGATTAGCTGAAACATGCAAAATGAAATTAATACGCCTACGTGCCTGATGGTGGGATTGCACCTTCGTCTCTTCGCACAAGAGCACGGCGTTCTTACCATTAGGACACAGTCGCGCGCACTGTTCTGTCGTGGAACGCCAAATAGCTCTTTCAAACGTGCATCACATCTCCTAATGGCGGAGGTCACATGACGTGCGTCACATCGGCACATGGTGCGTGTGTCACGCGGCACATGTGAGCGAGAGCAAGTTTATGCAAATCTTGATCTAAATTATGCCTAGTGTAAATGTGCCCACGACGCGCATTGCGTTTGCTTCAGCGCGTTCACGACAGGTGTCCTTTAGATCTAGTCAAAAACGGGCTTCAAGTTAGGATACCTTTCTAAATACGGAGGTTAGAACTATTATTTGCGAAGTAGTTGTCTCAGCCCCGTTTACTCAGTATATGAATGAACTGAACGTTTGCATTTGGACACAAATGTGAACGTAATTTGACATAGATGAAACCATTGCATGAGAATTAAGTTGTGACCTGGATGCTATATAAACAAACATTGCATGAGATGACATGCTGCACAGAATAAAAATACAGGTACCAGTATCGATGTCAATTTTATAGCACTCAGTTAATAACCATGTCACGTAAACTTCGCATAACTGTCGAACTATTCAATAATGAATCGAATAGTCACTATTCATAAATGCGAGTAGTAGAATAATTTAGGATGTTTCAAACCATAAATAGTGCTAAAAAAACATGAAACTGGAGCACAAGTACAGTAAATACCCCCCACCCCCCTCCCGCGGGCATAGTATCAGCATAAAACATGAGAACTTCCGTAGTGGAGCCGGTTACATTGCTTAGGTGGCCCTACTTTACATGCTATGCAACGATAATTGGCCTTCTGTGAAGAGCCCTGTGCATGTGAACAAACTACTTGCTTGCTCCTAATGCTCCATTTGTGTTTTTAATAAACAACTATTCATAACGTACAATGCAATATGACAGACACTTGCTAAATTCAAGGATACTAGGATGTGAACATCGTTTTATATTAATTGTGATAACGGCTGTTGATTATTCGAAAACAATTCGATATTGGATTCGACTGGCTTCTGGCATTAACAAACACATATTTTATTCGGTCTCAAAAATTGTTATTCGCAAACCCCTGCATAATTCTGACTTGGGCTTTCAATCACTATTTCTAGTACGGAAGAATTTGCAATACGCAGTGGCAATTCTGATTGTTATCTGCGTTACGTTCATTGAAATCATGCACACTGAACCTTGTACAGGTTTTGTACTCACGGTAACAGCAATAGCCTACCATGTGCACGGCGCACATACTTTTTTAAATAGGTGGCGTACGGAAGAGGTCACATATGAGACACCCTATGATGAAAAAAATTTATCCAAGGCGAATTCACGCGGCACTATTCGATGAACTGATTGAAGGGCTTTGAAATTTGGCATATATAATGCTTGCTCAAAAAAGTCTATCCGCTGCTTAGGAGAGGCGATGAAGAGCGCGAGTTGCGAAGCGCACGCTGACGCGTTCTTCTGGTACACGTACCAAGTTAGCGCTACTTTGAACACTTCACCACTCCGCGAAGCGACGGTACTTAGGCACGAATTAAACCAATTACCTTAAGAAATCTGACAAGACCATCGTATTTTACACCGTGAAGTTCAACCAGTTGTCTGTCACGCGCATCGCCTTCTAACTGCGTTGAATGAATGGACAGCCATCGGAAGCCAACGAGTCATCAAGAAGGAAGTGAGAGAAACACAGACAGTAAAGTGGGTGCAAAGAATAGAAATAAAAGAAATGTCGCAGTTTCTCCCGGAAGGCGAAGCATCAATTGCGATAGCAAATTCGTAGAGAGCTATACGGAGTAGGGACACAAGTGTTATCGGCTGCATAAACTTGGACACATTCGCTTACTAACGGAATTAACAAGCATGGTGTCAGTGCACGCAAGCAAACATGAATAGATTACACTCGACGACCGCAGACAACCCTTGTCAAAACGCTGGCATGAGCAAGCGCGACTGCGGCAGTGAGCGAAGGTTCGTGCGGTCTATCACGTGAACGGAAACTGAGCGGTGAAAGCACAGCGCGTACAAAGGTTAAAAATGTTTTTTAACCTAAGAGCCGTGTGGAGATCGCTTTCAAAATACGGTGCGCGCGACCACGCGCAGCCGCTCGTAGCAGAGCAAACTACAACTACGCAGTTGCTGGCAGAGTAGAAGCCGCATCCCCTCTCGCTCGCGCTGCCTGCGTGCTTTGCTCCTTTCGCATGGGAGACTGACTCGCCAGTCCCCCTTGCGCCCGGTGGCAAGATACGCATTTGGTGCCGCAGCTCAACGTCACCTTCCTTCCCTTCCTCCCATATCCCCATGGTCTTTCGCACGACAGAAGACATCGCGGAGGCTCTTCGCTGTCCGTTCGCTCTCCGTGAAAGCGCGCATCCCTCGCGCGCTTTCACTCGCACGTACAGCATACGGCGCGCGGCGATGATTTTATCGTCCTTGGACTTTACACGGAACCTCACGGCGACGACGAAGGAGGCGCCGACAGCAGAAATCCGCTTGGAGTGTCCATATAATTATTATCGTAATAAAACACCATGGAGATTTACGAGAATGGCAAGAAAGAAATTAGAAGGGAAATCTGTATGATAACACGAAGGAAAGTGCCTTGTAATTTGAGGCTCTAGTGGGTTGCCTAAAGACAAAAACTGGCTTTTCCACAATCGAGATTAGATGTAAGCATAAAATGGCCATCAAATGGCTTCTTTTGTTGCCTGCGGTGCCACCGCTTTCAACCGCTTTTTTTTTCTTCCAACAATGGAGCGCGCTTAGCGTCTGTCACCTACATTTTCTTCTTGTGGCGAACCGCTCGCGACTTTGAGCTGGCGTTCAAAAGAGCTCAGGCCACCCTTTCTCAGCGCCAAAAAATAACAATCAAGGTATGGTGCCCTCTATCTGCCCTTTGAACGTCGCTACTGGAAATGACAAATAAAACTTGAGCGTACTAGAAGTTACAGCTTGAGTGATATTGTGAACAAACATAATGAATAAATCGGAAACAATATTGTTTTGTAGCTTGTTTCGAAGTAAATGGCGTATGGGGGGGGGGGGGGGGCTAATGTGGTCCTGTACAAAGGATTGGGGGCCAGAGTCCGCACTTTCTTAACTTTTTACCGGTTTCCCGGATGGTTTCGTTTTGTCCTCGCAACGATGCCCGGACGTTCTCCTTTGAGGGCCCAGATTACGGCTCTGGCTTTTGGCGCAATGTCACTTGAAGGTCGCCGACAACGGTAGCTAAGATAATTTCATGCCTAAACACCTACTGGAACAAATATTCACAACAAAGTGAGGCATTAGTCTGCTGCAAATTAATATCCTAATTGAATGTGGAGATGTTCACCCGGTGAGATCCATAGCTGCCGTACACCTACCAGAAGCGCTTGGATTTAAAGTGTATGGAAGCATCAACCGGTCAGAAGTCGAGATAAACAAGAGATGTCTAGTGCCTTGTGGAAAAAAGTGCGGAAGGGATTGATATGATCGGGTTCTTTTCTTTCATCGGTAGCGCTACAAGGTAGATATAGAAGTTTTGAGGAGGAGCAAAAGAAATTATGGGGATGCATACAAAACGGTAGAATAAAAAAAGCGTGTAAAGAATACTTCATTAACTTAAGCTGGCTAGGTCACTATTTGTCGCTTCGCCGCTTCAAAGGGGACGCCTCGATCCTTGGCTTCGCTGATCATCATCGCCATCACGAAGACCAGGATTGCCAGGTTTGCCTATTTTGTGCCGAATGTGGCTGCGTACGAAGGCTCCTGGAGGAAAAACTTTCGCGTAGGCTAGTTGGCTATTCTAGGCTACTTTTTCACATATTATGTCATCAGAACTGCAAATAAACAGGTCGAAATATTATACTCAAATAGTTTATATCACTCTATTACACCACTAGCGGCTCCTACAACGTGCAATAACCATCATTGCCATGGCTATTTGTTTGGAAGGAGCGTGTGTGCGTGTGATGTGCCGTGCGCGAATGTCTTCAGAGACAACGTGCAAGCGTACAAGTGTTCGTGTGTCTGGTCGCACTGCCTTCGCGACGCTACTTTGTTGACGTCACAAGGATCATCGCACCTTGAGCAGTGAAGCAGATTTTGTCATGACTAAATTTCTAAGAGGGGGGTAAATCGTCATGAGGCAAAGAACAAAAAGTTGAAAAGCAGAAAGAAGACACCATGAGACGGAGGATGATTTACTTCCTCCATCTTCAGGAGAAAAACGGAGGAAGCGTATGCCTCAGGTTGGAGAGAAATACCCCTTTTCCAGCGTCAAGGTTTCGTAATGGGACATCCCTAGGCCTGCAGCAGGCTTGTACCTACTTACCAGTTCGGTACCGGTTGGCAGCTCCAGACAGCGCGCCCAGACACCGCGCCAGACACCGCGCCTAGAAGTTTACATTGGGCCCCCTTTCGAGATGCGAAACCGCACATGAAGCACCAGGCGGGTGGACATCTTTACCCATTAGACAGCTGTTGGGTTTCTGGCAGCAACGGGATTCGAACTAAGTACGTCCCTCGCACACAAAGGCAATGCTCTACACCTAGGCGATCATTTCTTCTTTCGTCTGGCGAGGAAAAAAATTACGTCATTGCTATAGTTACACAAA
Source organism: Dermacentor silvarum (assembly GCF_013339745.2). NCBI lineage: Eukaryota > Metazoa > Arthropoda > Arachnida > Ixodida > Ixodidae > Dermacentor > Dermacentor silvarum. The sequence continues at coordinate 81,094,353 of NC_051156.1, read as the reverse complement.
GCACGTAAATATTCTTTTAATCAAACTTCCCTGACACTTCCTGCGCTTACACGGCGCTGTCTAGTAAATACAATTCTTTGTACCACATTTATGGTGTCAAAAAAGCAAAACAACAAATTCAAGTAAATTGATACTTGTTAAGCGTGTTTAACATGGTTAGGATAACACTATAACCGAACTAAAAAATAAATTCTTATAGGATAACAACTGCACCATAGCAGAAGGTACCATTACAATGAGCGCCTCGGCGCAAACGAAGAGCTTGCAGGCGCTTTGCCACAGTATTCGAATCGGGCAACCCCAGAAACAAAAACCGCAAGCCTACCCAATAGGAGTCCATTTACAACGGCTTTCACGAATACTAGATCACGACTGCTGCGCATGTACACATGGTTCTCATCAAACATCAGTGAATAGAAGAGCATTTATAGTGGCATTCCATGTCGCTTATCGCGAAATGGGAGTGTCAATTCTTGAGGTAAGTGCTCTGAGGATGAGCGAAGAAATGGAGTTAATAAATTGCTTGCTGAATATTGTCACGACGTCCTCAACGTCTTCAAACGCATCGCCACGAAATATATCTGGAACGAGAGGATGCTGAAGAGTCACCTGGGAAGGGCTTGTCGTCATCTGTGAAGGAGGAAGATTCGCCGATGTAGGAGTGTCCATGCTGGTCGGAGCTGGAACGCTGGTGAATTCTGGGCTCAGGCCTAACAGGCGGCGGCTGAATCCGTGCACTGGAGTAATGTCGAGATGTTGATTCTCGGGACTGCGTGTACGGGTCCGAGCAGGCGTCCCGAGCATCAGGTACCCAGCACCTCCACCAGTGTCACGACGTCGAAAGCTCGAGGGACAAACGTAACGCACTTGTCGGCACAGGCAGTAACAAGAACGGACGGTTTTAAAATACCGCGCACTAGTCACTGCTTCTTCTTCTTCTTTCTATGTTTTTGATAAGTGCCGATGTGTCTTATGTCGTCGTCATCGCCGCGCTAGACACGTGGCAATATTCTGGGGGTATGCTTACAGCATCGCATCCATAGCCCCGTTTACATGAATGCGACAGTGTCGCATCGCATCGCATTTCTAGCGCATCGCATTCATGTAAACAGCGATAATGCGCTAGGAAGACGCATCGCATTAATGCGCCAGGCGAGGGTAGATTTACGGGCGTGAAGCGACTCTCGCGGAGTATCTAAACACACGATCGTCGCATTAGGAATTATGGGAAGGAATTAGCTGCGGGACTGCCGCGCTGGTGAAGCTGCGAGACAGCAGCACCCGAAGCAGAAGCAAAATGGCGTCCCCCGTGACAAGGTCTCTCGCCGCAACGTGCTCGGCGCGAACGTATTTCACCGCGGAGGAAACCGCTGCTTTTCTCGCAATAATTTCAGAAATGAATATTGGGGAGCTGCTAGATTCCCGCCGTCAGAGGAACCAAGTGCATTTTACGAGGGTCCAGGAAGAGATGGTTCGTATTGGTTATGAAAGGACTTGGCAGCAGCTGCGAACGCACTGGAAGAATCTCAAAGGAAAATTCAACAAGGTAAGTTGTCTTGCTGATGTTGTGATTGATGAGTTGTCTTGCCGAGTTGTCTTGATTGATGTTGTGAAAGGCGCTGCCGGAATCGCACTCACTTTTCGAAAAAAAATTCTTTTCTCGCTAGGAAAAGAGAGCTACAAATGCTAAGCGGCGCGGCACCCTCGAAATGGAGATGGTTCAAAGAGATGAGCGCCATTCTGTGCCACCGTCCTATGGTGGAGGCCCACGACTATGGCATCGACAGCGACGCTGTCAGCGTCGCCGAGGAGGACAGCACAGGTAAAACAAGTGGAACTTTTTTTTTCAAGTGTCCATTCTCGCAGCCTGGCACTTTGGTGCCCATAGCTTATCCGAAGCTGCACTCCATTTTCAGCCAATGCAAGACCAGTCAGTGAAGACTGCTGAGACCCGTCGGTGGCAAAATTCCTGGATAATCGCTTGTACCAACAACTAGTAAAGCTGCTTCTCCGAATGAAGCTAGTTCGCCTGATGCGATTGTGTTCTCCCATGTTCTGGCACTTAAACATCTGAGACAAGCAACCTGATTTTTATAATTTCATTTATTGCAAACACTGAAGACATTTGCATCACTAGCAAACCAATGTTTTAGTGCGTAATTTAAAAGGGGCCACCTGTTAAAAAACAGGAGCCAACGGTAAGGCAGCAAAAGCAATATGTGTGCATGCATACAACACATCTGTGCATTTGCTATATTTATGTACATGAAAACAGGAACAGCAGAACAAGTAGTAGTTAGGCTTGTTGTAAAGCAGAGCAAGAAATTGAAAAAAAATCAAGTGTGAGCAAAGCAGTTGTTTTACACATACATGATGAGCAGATGTATGTTTCAGAGTGAGCTATGCAGTGACACGTACCACCTTCTTTTTTCAATTTAGCTCAGAGTGATGACGACAGGCTGTCCAGCTTTGAGAGCCTGGATTCTCCTGGTGGCAGCCAAACGCCTTCTGAAATGAGCTCAAGTCGTAAGTCTTGTTTTCTTAATGGTACAGTCTGTGTTCTTAGTAATGGAGTAGTGCAGTTCCTACAGGAATAAAGGGAAAAGATGACAAGCGAAGAATGTTTGTACATGTGCTCACATGGAATGTTTGTATATGTACTATCGACCAAAAAAGATTATGGACCACGGGATCTCAGTAAACGCTAAATATCCGAGCAGCCGTTAAAAGTAGCCAGTAAAACCGTACATCACAATGATCGCACGTACTAGTAGAGGCTGGAAATGAGAATACCAGGCTGCGTTTTGGGGCTGCGGAGATATTAAACTTTTTGTCAGATCCCTTGGTCCGTAAACTTTTTTGGTTGATAGTACATGTGATGGCATAACATGAAGTTGCTCATCATGGTGCACTCCATGTTTCTTTTTTCTTCGCTAGTCTAGTACCCGTGTGGAACCAAACAAACATTTCCTAAGTTCGTGTCGAACAGCCAAAGTAGAATTGACGGCGACGGCGTCTTGCTGCTGTGTTCACACACCCACACACTTGCGTAAGGCACATAGCTCTTCATCTTGTGTAAACACATTGGTTCACCTGATTGTACTTTGCATAATCACAAATAATGCTTGGTAGAAAGCCACCAGCAAAATGGTTTTCGTAACATCAATGCATGGGATCTACTTCATTTATTGTTTTTGATGCAACAAATTAAAACGGCTTTCCCGTGTGATATAAACAAAGGTTTTCCTATGTTCATGGTGATTACTGTTGTGCGCTGTTTCTTGCAGCAGCCACTGGCTCTACCCTGCCACCACCAAAGCGGGCCAAGAAGAACAGCACCTTGACGCTGCCCCAATTATTGGAGCGGCAGCATCTGCGCACAGCTGCACTCCTCAAAGAACAGAACGAGGTTCTGTTTGAGCAGCAAAAAGAGCTCCTACAAAAGGAGAATGACAACTTCAAAGAAGTTATGGCCGGAATTACGGCATCGTTTCTGCAGGGAACACAAGCCATGATGGCACAATTGGCAAGGCAGCCTGTGCCAACATTTGGGCAGATGGCACAACCCTTTTCTTTTGGCCATCCTCTGCAATATACTCAGCAAGAGGGAACTTATGTTTTTGCTGCACAGTCTCAGGGGAGCGGCCAGCCCAACTCTCAAAAACAGTAGTATAGGTCAACTATAACTCTAACAAATAAACAGTTTTCAAAAACCATGCTTCAAACTCTTTATTGTTTCATTCGACCGTCTTCAGAACTTCGCAAGATAAGATTCACCACGATGCAGACCGAAGTGGAAAGTTCTCGGCCAAGAAATTGCATAGGAAATCTCGCACTTCATTAACAGGGCCTGTGTGCAGAGGTCTGGTTGACGGCTGCTGGTAAAGCTCGTCCTCAGATGACCTAACATCGCCAATCCATGCATCATTCACTGTCTCTCCTCTCTCTTCACAAAAATTGTGCAAAATGCATGCAGCTGCTATGACTGTCGGCATAAATTTGTAATTTATGTCGGATCGCTTCAATAGCATTCTCCATCGCCCCTTAAGCCTTCCAAAGGCATGCTCCACAACATTGCGGCCGCTGCTGTGGGACACATTAAATGATTCCTGCTCCTTCGAGAGCCTTCCTTGTGACGAGGTGTATCCAATCAGGATCCAAGGCAAACCAGGGTATGCAGGATCACCCAATAGCATGAGTGGGATTGAGCAGCCATTCAACATGACTTCTTGTCTTGGCAACAGCTCCTCGCTTCTTTGGAAGAGTGATGACAGCCTCAACACAGATGCATCGTGTGCACTCCCCGGGACATTGCAGGTAACACTGCGAAATCTGAAACATGCATGTGTACTACAATTAGACACACGGTAAGAATATGGTTTCTAACAACAAGGACACTTCTGTGACAACCTGCAAGTGTGTGCAATCTATTCACTAACATTAATTGGCCAGCGTTAATACAGTCCTTGCTACAGAAGAACAACGAACTATGGTGCAAGCAAACGAACTTGTGGAAGGGAAGGCCACTGGCTCCCATGTTTACTAGGAGAAAACTCCCAAGAGAAAAAGAAAGCTGAATATTTTGTGAAATTAAACTTACCGCCCTCGGTCGTCTACTACAGCCTGCACATTGTATGATGTCCACATTTTTCTGTTCACAAAGTCACGATATCCTTTCTTTGGTGCCATGATAGGAATGTGGGTACCGTCGATTGCCCCAAATATTTGAGGGATGTGGCACCTTGCTTCAAAGTTTCTGGCAATAGCTTCAGCTTCTGTGGCAGTAGGTATACTTATGTACTTCTTCAAGTAATGCTGTACAAGCGACTGGCAGAACATCTAAACACAATTTTTGACGCTGCTTTTGTGAACGCCAAATTGATTCGCTACCACTCTGTACTCACTGCAGCTGGCCATTTTGAAAAGGGCAATAGCCACTCTCTTTTGCACTGGTAGTGGTTGTCGCACACAATATGTCTTTGGCGACATGAATGGTTCCAAAAGTAGAACAAGTTCGTTGAATGAAGCTCGGCTCATTCTGAAGTTTTCCTTCCAGTCCTCGTCGGCGAACTCTGTTGCAACTTGCCACAATGCGGTCCCACCAGTCATTCGAACGAGTCTTCATCCAGACACTTCTCTGCTTCCGTTTTTTTTCCCAGCAAAGACCCTATAATAGAGGGAAAAAAACATGAAATATTTCGAAAAAAGCTGCTAATGCAAAGTAGCACATAAATAATCTACTTATCAAAATGTACACAAACGCCACACGAAGTGTCAAATGTTGCTTGCAAAAGTAGTGCAACCAAATCCGGCAGAAAACAGCACTGGGGTGCCGTGGGACGATGTGAGACAGCAGTCAAATTAAGAACTTTTGAAGCCTGAAAAAAGTGCTGCTCCCACGGCAAAAGCTGTTGTGATATGAATAAAGAAATCTTGATGTTTACCGCTAGGTTCCAGAGTTGACGCATTTATATTCGTCAGTCCGAACACATGTACAGGCCACAAAAATGCCAACATCGTGTCTCCCCCGCTAAGCAAGACTTCGCTCAAAAGCATACCATTTTCTTTATTGTCAGCACGTGAACGAACAGCTCGAAGTGCTTCCCTATATTTTTGCGTCAAACTCAGGATCACGTAGTCAGAATTTGGCAGCCAGCTCACCTGATCCCCGGCGTCGCATGGATGTTTTCGATCGCGAATTTGCGCTAGAGCTCACTTAATCATAATTTCTGGACCGTGTAGCAGCAATTGTTTCCGATCACGACGCGACGGCTATCGAAATTCGTAACAAACTCCACTCGTCTTCGTACGCGGCTTCGTTTTGGGAGTACTAGCGGGCGTAAATGCTCTCATTAACGAGTATAGCACAGTGTCTGTCTGAAAGGATCCTTCAGAGATGTTCTCACCTTGCATGGTAACCAAATCGTTGACTGCAGAGCACGTCGCCAACCCTCTTGCGCGCAAAAGTGCTTTCATGTAGGCCGACCGTATCCGACGACGTCGATGCTGATGCTGCATGCAGGCGACAGCCTACAAGATGACATGAAAGTTAGTCCATGCCGACAAAAGCAGCATAAGGTGGAGAAGGAACGCTGCATTCCCAAGCATTTTGCACAAGCGTCAGTCAGGCTCTCGGTAGTCGGTACACTCGGCACTGAGCCACCAACGTGCACTCGGCACACTACCGGAAACCAGTTAAACCGGAAGTCGGCTGCATTTCCCTTATACGACACCATGTGGCGCTACGTTCTCGCGAGAGTTAATGCGCTACATGTAAACGGCGTCGCATCGCCTTTCCCAAATGCGCTTGGAAATGCGATGCGCCACTGTAGCATTCATGTAAACGGGGCTCATGACTCGTTGGTATTTAAAACATTTTTTTAGCGTGCAGAAGCCATAAACAAAAAACAAATAAGACAAACACCAGCTCCTATGCTTGTTTTAGCTTTATAGTATCCATTCAATGGTTTCTGCTATCTAAAAAAGTCGGGTCATAGAATACCAACTACCTTGACGTCCCACATCGTTGGCAAATGCAATGGTATCGGCGTGAAGTGAATAGTAATTCGCAGTCACATGTATGAAGTGGATATAAATTTCATCACGTATGTTCTAAAGAAATATTTTACTATGAGCCGTTCGGCAGCGTATTTTAGTACACAGAGCAGAAGCCGCCACCATCATGTATGCATCTTCCCTTCTTGCACGTTCCAAGTATGCAGTGACGACCTTTCCTTCCATGCTGAATATTAGTGACCTGCAAAACGGAATATGGAGTATTGAGCATATGCATGTGTTGTTCTCTCTATTCGAACGGATTTTAAACAAACATCGCCTGGAGCGAACAGTAAAATTGGGCCTTTTTACGATGAGTACTAAATATGGTAGACATTTTAATGTCCATCATACTGTGAATTACGGCACACACCGGGACAAGGAAAGGAAAGATGACAACAAGCACTCACACTTTTTTTCCCGCGAGTAATCAAATACACACAGTGATAATTTTTAAGTTATACGGAATTTTAAAAAATGCGTGTCGCATAATTCTTGTCTTTGAGCTGGATTATTTGAAGAGGCGGAATTTAAGCACGCGGACTCGAAACACATATTTAGCTAATTAGCAAAAATTGACTAATTAACTGATGAATTAGTTACTTTATGGCACATAATGTAATTTATGCATTGTAGCTAGTGAACGTGCAAGACGTATCTATACTTGAAATCAATTTCCTGGATGACACCAATTTGCAATAGAACGCATTGATATACCTGTATTGCGGCAAAGTATTGCTGAAAAAGAATATTTTCACTTCACATGCCTGCTCCCCTTGGATAAAAAGTGGTTCAGGGCCCCTTTAACACATCCACTGTCCGCGACCTCCCCCCCCCCCCCTTACACAGACATGATCCGCCGAGACAGACGCTGCCAGCCTGCCACTAACGGGGTCCCTTATTTGGGTCACCACATGGGTCAGGCGCGTGCGTGCTGACTGGTGATGTTCGACTTATCCGGCAGAGGCTAACTTTAGGGTCGAAATAACAAAAGTTTGAACGCATAGAAATGCGTGGCCTGGCTGGGGTCTTCAGTCGGGTTCGAATCAAATGAACAATTGAAATTATCCGAGTGAAATTAACGGGTCTACTGTACAGGATCTTCTGCATTACATACATAATTAAACATTGCACACACAAACAGCACAAAGTCGACCCATCTCGAAGCATACGCGCCAGTTAGACAGGTGAAAAAAAAACGCAACTATTCGGCCGACTTCTGTCGCCAGCGCAGAAGCGCCAAAATTCCGGGCTCCCTTGAAATATTAAGCAAGCGTATTGGGGGCGCGGACTTACGGAGTCGCCATCTGACGGATGCGCCTCGCTTGCGTAGTATGAAGGATGACGCGGCACGCTCCTCATAGGTTTGGCTGTGGGCGCTTACTAAAAACACCACGCGAGAGCCCTCCTGGTCAGTTCTGTAAGTACTCTCCAAACGAGGGAAGTTTCTTACTGTCAAACAATAATGTTGGGCAAGAAGAAAGCGCGGAATAGTTTACAGGCGCGATCTCTTTACCGAATACGTACAGTGAACGCAAATTGCACGCAGTCGCCGCTATGGAGTCCCCCGAACCAGCTTCTAGCGTGAAAGGTAGGCAATCGAGATTATGTGAAATATGTTCTTATAGTGTTCTGTCTGTATGACGAAAAGGAGCATAACAGAATGAAGCCTCAATGCAGCGATCACACGCGTTCGCAGCGACCGACTACGCGTCTGCATTCATGTGCCCGCAAATTGTTTCGCTTTCACTGCCAAGCGCGTTTTCGTACCGTGCCGTGAGCTTCAGGCCGCAGCATACGAACATTTGTCAGTACACAAGCAACCATTGTTGTGTGGACGCTATCAGAGCTGTTCAAAAATAATTCCTTATAACTAGGAGTCTTCGACGCTATACTCGTGATGTGCCATCGCGACGATTCAATCAATTTCTTCTTCTTTTTAAAATTACTGGACATTTCAATAGCGTTATTTCTCCAGTTGCGGTGCACTTTGTTTATCGGTCTTCTCAGAGAGGAATTTCCCGTTGCCTCTTTTTGTTAATTCAGTACATTCATTGTTTGGTGCTAACGCAAACATAAGCATATGACAGACAGACAGACAGACAGACAGACAGACAGACAGACAGACAGACAGACAGACAGACAGACAGACAGACAGACAGACAGACAGACAGACAGACAGACAGACAGACAGACAGACAGACAGACAGACAGACAGACAGACAGACAGACAGACAGACAGACAGACAGACAGACAGACAGACAGACAGACAGACAGACAGACAGACAGACAGACAGACAGACAGACAGACAGACAGACAGACAGACAGACAGACAGACAGACAGACAGACAGACAGACAGACAGACAGACAGACAGACAGACAGACAGACAGACAGACAGACAGACAGACAGACAGACAGACAGACAGACAGACAGACAGACAGACAGACAGACAGACAGACAGACAGACAGACAGACAGACAGACAGACAGACAGACAGACAGACAGACAGACAGACAGACAGACAGACAGACAGACAGACAGACAGACAGACAGACAGACAGACAGACAGACAGACAGACAGACAGACAGACAGACAGACAGACAGACAGACAGACAGACAGACAGACAGACAGACAGACAGACAGACAGACAGACAGACAGACAGACAGACAGACAGACAGACAGACAGACAGACAGACAGACAGTGAACTTTTATTTAGGTCCTGAGGGACTAGCCGGCGGAGACCCGTTGGGGCCCCCGGCTCGCTGCTGGCTCCTCCCATGTCGGAATCGAGAGGCCAAGCCTCTCCGCTCTCTCACAGGTCCTCTGCACTCACAAAGACTCACAGTCACGTATTAAATACGTGTGCACTCATCACGTTGCGTTTCTAACCTATGTAAGGCCAACGTTAGAGTACGCAAACAATGTATGGGATCCGTCCCAAGTGGGTCTAATAAGCGACCTCGAAAGGGTCGAAAGATGGGTTGCACAGCTTATTTTGTGCAAATATTCCTCGACCGACTCGGTAACAGAGATGTTAAACCTGCTTCACCTACCACCTCTGTCGCAGTGGCGTCTAGTGACAAGAATAAAATTCCTAATGTCCCTCTCTAACCACCATTATAACGTCGATATTGCATCCTGCTTAGCTGCCCAAATAAAGCGAACTCTCAGAAAAAAAGCATAGCTCAATGTTCGTTGTGCCACAGCTACATATAGACGCATATGCAAACTCATTCCTACCTAGTACTATAAAAGATTGCAACGCCCTGCCATCATCGGTTATGCAGTACACCTCAGCTGAAACCTTCGAAAAATGCATAATGACGTCGTTACAAACTCGAATGTTTGTTTGCTTCCGTTCTTGTACATATTATACATACTCTTTTTATCAGCTGCTACCACATAGTATGCATGGTCTCTTTTACGAATTTGAGTGTTTCTCGTGAATTAAATTTACAAAATTGCTTGCCGAAGTGTTATGCTGCTGTTCAAATCACTTGTTTACCAGTTTTCTATGACTGTCACTTCAATGATGTAACTTGCTGTTCTAACACTCAGTTCATATTTTAATAACTTATTGTTGATACATCCAGTTTATATTTCTGATGCTTTAAAGCCACTTTCTAATGGCCTTATGGCGAATAGTACCGTAAATAAAATTAACGAGTGTGCCAACCAGTGTGTTACGTGTTTACCTGTTTTGTGACAGTAACTTCATTGATGTAATTTACTGTTGCAACACCCATTTTGTACTTTATTAACTTATTGTTGTAAAGCACAGTTTGTATTTCTGAGGCCTTAAAACCAACTTTCTAACGGCGGTACGGCCAATAGCATCGTAAATAAAATTACCGAGTATACGGATCAGTAAATGGTCTACATATGTTCCGTAAGAATGTTCGCAGCTGAACGTCTCATCCTGAGCCGCAACGTGAACGTGTGACAAACGATATTAGGTCTTTTCTCTAAGACAATATAGACCTTCTAGACATGGACATTCTAGGCTCGGAGAGCGGTGTAAACAAATGTAGCGCAAATAACGCGTTCGCCCGTGATTGCATAAAAATGAATAAAGTAAAGGCATTACACCGAAAAAAACGTTACTGAACCCAAGACATGACAGCTCCTCGCCGCCCTTGCCAATAAATAAAGAAAACAACGATCAGCAAATGACAGGTAGCCGGATATAATACAGCGCCTAAAATTACGTGCGTTTATTCCTACGCGCTGAGGCAGCAGTGGATCGTCTCACTGCTTCGGGACAGGTTAAAAGCGCCGAAGTATACAGGGGGCAAATTTTTCTGAATTGAATTCTGGGGTTTTACGTGACAAAACCGCGATTGGATTGTGGGGCACGCTCCAGTGGTAGACTCCGCAATAACTTCGACGACCACGGGATATTTAACGGGGCCCCAAATCACGGAACACAGACGTTTTTACATTTCGCCCCCATTGAAACGAGGTCGCAGCGGCAGGATTTGAACCCGCGACCTTGTGCTTAGCAGTGCAACACCATAGCCACTAAGCCACCGCCGTGGGTGTATCCGACTTTGCCCGCAACGGCCGGGCACGCTGGGCAAGCTCTCCTTCGGGCCAAATTCTGGTGCCGCATTTGAAATGCATGTCAACGCAGAAATGCTTCTAAGAGATTACAGGTTGGTCAATTTTAATTAAGTTCCCTGCATTTGAGAGATGAAGAAAAATCGTAGTGACAGTAGCAAGCAGAATTTGGAATCGACGGAAATTTTGGGTTTTTGAGCTTGAGGGCTGCTATGTTAATACACTGGAAAAGAGAACTTGCTTCTCTTGGGAACTACTCCACCAAATTGTATGAAGCTTGTTGCATTTAAAAGAATAAGTTAAAATCTAGTGGCTGTTCGAAGTGGATTTATAATTTAGGCCGTCCACTTCCTGACAAACCTTTTTTCAATATCGCTAGCTTTCTAAAACTAAAACTGTCAAATTTACAATCTTATAACTCAGCAATGAAAATTGATATCACAATTCTATCAATCTAACATTATATCTAAAGCAGCCAAAATTGATGTATTATACATGGCTCTCAAATATACCACTAATATGGCAGGAGGTTTTTTGCAGAACCATTGTAAACATTGTAGCAAATTCACGTAAAATATGTATTGGTATACCAAGTTTGTCCGCTTTGGTTGTTCACAGAAATTTGTCCGCTTGAGATGAAGTTCACATAAGAGCGACGTCTGTTTTTGGTGCAGGGTTACGGATGCATAAACATGGACCTTCTACTTCAGTCAAAGGTTTACAACATCGTAAGAAATTGCGTGTCCTTGAAGCACACTAGCCTTTCGGTAAGATGCTGCAACGGAACCCATCCTTTAATGGTGAACTTGGGTGGTACGTGCTTTTGTAGGCAATAAATCGTAGTGCCACAAGAATCATAGCGCCGCTGGGGATGAAACACCTCGCCTGCACTTTCGCGTGCCCCAGAATACGCTAGCGCGCTCGGCCTAAGCGGGCGCATCCGCTTGACGCTCCCCGGGAGCTTCACCACAACGCCTAGATAGCGCCAACAAACCACGGTCACGGCGATGCCATCTCCTCGGCCGCCTCAACAAAATTGGTCAACACAGACTACCAAGTCAACGATGCCGGCGTCCGCACAGCAACTCAGACATACATGGCAAGTGTGACGGCATCATTAGTGTGCAAGCAGAAATCCCGCGGAGGTATGGTCTCCAGAAAATCTATGTCGCCCAATCAGCCCTTCTTGGTTTATGCAGTTGGACAGCCACATCATTAAAAACGTGGTTGACCCAGTGGTGCGTTTACAACCCAAGCACAAGAGGACCTTCCTCGCGAAAATGCAACTTCTATCTTTTGGGCCGAACATTTGTGGGGACATGCGGCTCGAAATCATCGGCTTTTACTGGCGGCATACCACACGGTAAACACAAATGAGCCCGAATGGGTTTTTTTTTGGTTTAATACCTTTGAAAACTCCATAGCCCAATAGATTTACTCCATCACCATGGAGTAAAAAGATATAAACCAGGTTTTTACCCCCTTCCCGAAATGATGGAGTAAAAAAACGGAATTATCTGATATCACTCCATTTACAAAATGGAGTTTACCAGTGCGAAAACGTCGAGCCGTGAAATGGAGTGAAAATGTATTTCCTCCGTGCACTGTAAACACAACTTACAGGCGGCATAGGTAAGAGATACGACGTGCAACATTTTAAACTCCTCGGCGCCAAATCTTATTTCATCAGCGGGAACGTATTCAATATAAAAACCATGAATTCATTCCCAATACTCATAGACATACTAAAATCGGTCTTAAAATGGAGTTTTCGCCCTCACGAGAAATCTCATATGTAAATGGAGTAAAATCGAGGCTAGAGCGGCAGTCGCATCCTACGCACAGTCGGGTCCTTTACGGCTCTGCAATTTTTTTCTTCTTTCGTGCTCTTGAACTCATGGATACTATTTTGGTTAATCAGTGGCCGTTTCTACAAGCCTTTGGCGTCATGATGACAGCAACGACATCTCGATGTCTTACTCAGCACGCCGCACACGACGGAGATTCTGACCGCATCGTGGACGACGGCATGAATACGCGATTTTAGGCCTAACATCCGTCGACTGCTGTAGGTCGGGCAGCCGCAATGTCAGTCAGTCACGCCCGACGAGTCTCGTCCAGCGGAGCCAACCTCGCATCAGTCTCCTCAGGGGAAACGTGGTGAACGCAGTGAAACGATTTTTCGTGCGTGATGTAGATAGCTAGTGGTACTTGCATTCGGAGCTGTGGCGTTTACTTGTGCTCTAATGGACGCCTTGGTCCAGCGTGCAAGAATAATATTGTTCGAGAATGGCGGGCGATGCTGCATGAACCAGGTGAGCCTGAAAGTTTCGGCCGTCGCGTTACATGTTACACGTATCGAAGGAGGTGCCTCTAATGTGGCGCTACTGTGTTCTTTAGCAACTCGCTTCAAGCTGAGAATGCCATTAGAATAATACAATCTGGGCCGATACTATGACGAAAAAATAGCGTGTCTCTGCTTGGGTGTGAGTGCGGTCGGAAAGGGCGCGTGCGCACTTTGCCTGACTGTGTGTGCGTGTGTGTGAGCGCGTGCTTTTTTACTGTGTGCGTTCGTCGGTGCTTTTTCGTGGAAGCTTACGCATGAAAGCTTTCATGTGTGTCCGTGTGCATATAGTTTTGTTGCAACAGCGCTTGCATACACTTGCTTGTGGGGTTTTGACATCGGTCAGCGCGCAGGCAGGCACAGACGCGCCACTAATTCCAAGGCGCCGCGTAGCATGGAGACTGCAAGTAAGGTGGGGAGGCGGGAACAATCGTCGTCTCTGGTCACTCCGACACGCGTTTGGCAGGTTTTGTGGACACTGACCCCACCGGATTGCGGCGTGTCCATTTTCGCTAGCGTGACTGCGTGTTCTCCCTCTGCCGGCGAGGAGGATACCATTCAGGCATCCTAAAAGTGGCATGGTCAATGGCGCGATCGTTAACTTGCACGTCGGTTAGGCAGTCAAATTTTCTGTACGTGTCGTTTGGGCGTGCTCGCTTGTTGAATTCTGTCGTCGATGATCTCGGAAGACTCCAGCTCCATCCAATTTTGAAATACGGGATTATCTACGGACTTCTCACAATGCCACAGCTGAGTAAAAACCATTTGCAAAAGTGTGTAGGCCGGCTGCCGTGTTAAGCTGTTTTACTTTTTTTTTGTAAGTGGATTACATGTCTTGCTTTAAATGTGGTTCCCCCCAGGTTAACGAAAGCGACCGTCTATATGGTTCGCTCGAGTAATTAAATTGTTGTTACAGTTGGCTGCGCATCGTGCTGTCATTCAATGTTGTCCACGCTTCCTTTTATCAGTACATCTGCAGTGTGTTTTTTTCGTGCGCGTTTGTATATTGAATGTGCGTTATGTTGGACTCTTGGCCTTGCTGATGTATGGTATATACCTTATATTATTGTTAATTGATATGTATAATTTCAAGCAACATGCTCTTATTACGCGTAATTTTCCTTAAATGCTGTGTTTCCATCTTTGTATTGTCTCCCGTGTGATGTTTCAATGCCTACAGATAATAAAATCTAGTTTGTACCGCTCGGAAAGCCGTATTTTATTTTGTTCATTAAATCATAACGTGCCTTGAAATGCTAACAAGAAATACATAGGCGAGACTGTACTCCTGCGAAATATTAATGGTATCAAGAAAAATCGTCGTGCCAACTTGAATCTTGTCAATGTCACATACTCTCGCTTACGTGAAAGCGAAAATGCGGTCGTTTTATTTGTGCTGAATTCGCGTTTCGATTTACGTTATTGAACAGGGTTGACTAGCCGTGAAGGGGCAGTTAATTAAATGGGTACATAAATGCTGTTACTATAATTCAATTCTATATTAGTCTTCAGTGAAGTATTATATATACAATCAAAATCTAACTGGGGAGGTGGAAAACAAAATAACCTACGGTAAAGGTTGTTACTGGCACAAAACATAGCATCTGCAGTGCTTCATCAGTCATTAATAAGTGTCGTAAAGCCATGGCACGAAAGGTGCTGCTTCAATTCATTGCAGGAAAAGAGTATAAATAATGTAGCAGGATCTCAAGAAACTCTCTTCAGAAATGGATTAGTATTTACTGCATTTGCTACACCTCCAGAACACTTTCCAGAAATGAAGTAATATTCACTACAATTTAAACACTTAAAGACTCCCTCAAGAAATGAAGTAATATTCACACCAATTTAAACACTTAAAGTCTCCCTCAAAAAATGAAGTGATATTCACACCAATTTAAACATTAAAGTCTCCCTCAAGAAATGAAGTAATATTCACTCCAATTAGGACACCTAACAACCCCTTCCGGAAATGAAGTAATATTAACTCCAATTCGAACACCTTAAAAACTCCCGAGAGAACTGAAGTAATATTTACACTTATTTGAACCCCAGAAAAACTCTTTTGAGAGATGGAGTTAACTAAAACTCCATATGAATGGAATATATTAAACTCTCATTCAGGAATGCGCTAGGCGACGAGGCATTTACTGCCATCGGGGATTATTTGTGTTTAGTGTGCAGTAAAAGGCGGCAACCCGCTTGGCATTCTGCCAAGCGTATGGGATGACAGGTTCTTCGAATGCGCGTTCTTAAAGAAAAGTCAGCGCTTTCCATGTCCTGAATTTTCCGTACACCTCAGTCCCTTTTGTCCGGAACTACCCACCCACTCATTACACCGTACCTTGCTGACCCCCGCGGCACCCACCGCGCACCTTTAGTTTCGTCTTCTTCTATTGCGGGCGCATATGTGCGCCTCCTCAACTTATCGAGAAAGTGCGCTACAGCATCCGCCTAGACGGTATGCTGAAATGTACTCGGAGAAGAGGTGGTGTCAGGTAGACAGCTTGTGGTAAGGTGGCGGAGATAATACGCTGTCGAGAGGCATATCGTTGCAAGGCGCCTCGAAATAAGAGGGCTTGAGGCGATCTAGGCTCACAACTCCTTTCCGCCATTCTAGAAAATGATAGCAGACTTAGTGGTACACCTGCTGGAGGTGAAAGGCCCCGTCATATAGGCAGGCATAGGTGGTGCAGAGACCGCTTCTCGTCGGAGGAAAACGTGCATGGCTGACGCAAAGTAAGGGCGTACGGAAAAGTTGCGGCCGCAAGAGCTTGGTAGGACCAGTCTGTACTACAGATGATGGTGCTTTGATACAATCGTGGAGACGCTGAAGGCAGCGCTGGGGGTGTGATGGTACGTCGCTGGAGGCAATGAAGTTACTGGGATTCCGCTAGGGTACCGCACGGGAGCGCCAAAGGCTAGTTCGGCCCTCGACATCTGCAACAGACGAAAATCAGACTGTATAGTACCATAGACAAATAATAAATAAAGAGATGGTTGAGCAGCTGCAGTGAGGCATTGCTTGGTGCCAAGATGACAAGTGAGATGAAGGTGGCGTCCCTGGTGAGTTCTTACTGTATCAGGGCAAGTGAAACGGGAGATCCAGGCGGCGACAAAGCCACGGGCAACAGTCTCGGGGCAGTGATGTCCACACTTCATACAGCTTGAGGCTAATGTGTTTAAAAAAGCCGGCCGGGCTGTAGAAAAGTATCAGGGGGGGAGGTGGCGCCAGTTTGGAGTACTGGCATGACACAAAAGTGCGGGCCCACTGAACCATACCCGTGTTCGGCGCTGCAAGACATCGCGCTCAGCATTGATGCGTTTTGTAGCTCTGACCCGTGGGTGGCGGATGTTGTGTAGAGAGTGGGTCACGGGGCGTCGATTGGCGACATAAATATATGTACGAAGTGTAAGCGCCACCGTCTCACACCACAGCAATGCTGGCGCGCGCGGGTTCGCTACAAGCTCAAGATGGAGAGAGCGAGGACTGGCACGCATTGCTTCGAGCTCGGGGCTCCAATAACGCAAAAATGTTCCCCCAATCTGTTTTTATTCCAAATTCCTGACGTCAAATTTACGTAATCGCAGACGCAATCATCGGGCGATCACCCACAGCGTTGTTTGAAGTGACCAATCAAACGCAATCCTCGTTTATAGGTCAGCGTTGTTTGCTTTCAAAATAAATCGCTTCGCTATCTTGACAAGTTTTTTTCTTATCAAATTGGCTGACAAGAGGCGAAGAGCCGGCAGCAGTGGAGAAAGTTTCGGGTGGGCCGAGCTAGCGCAGTGAAAGTAGATAACCAGAGGAGAAAGGTTGTGCCGCTGTCTGCGATTGGCCTACTTCCCCTTGCACTTAGTGGTGGCTGATCGAAAATCGCAGCGGCTTGCCACGGTAGGCTTAAAATGCCGCTAAAAGGAATCCTCAGCGATGTCGTAAACGTGCCGAAAGGGCTCGACGACGTTATACGGCCACGCAATAATTTTTATTACACGGAATCAAATTCATGCTCTCCGGCAGCTCCGAGTAGCCAGTGTCTGAGCTGTCGGTAGGCAAGCATCTTTTATACCTTTTGGAACGTGGCAGTCGTCGGCTACTGCGAAAAAAATGCCGCTTTGTTCGGCATATAAACGCATCTTTAGCGCGGACACATCACTTTGATGTGATCTGTGCTCGCAGTTTTGTAACGTCGCGTGCCAGACAGCCGACGAGAGCGCAACCGAAAAGATGTTGACTAATTGAGGAGTGCTAATGGCAAAAACGTTGTCGAATCGGAAATAATTTCTTTTGTTTGGTCTAATCATGCATAATCAGTGTGTACACGTCATATCAGTTCGGGCGTTCTCGCGGTTTTCGTGATGTCGTGTGACTGAGAGGCGATGTGGCTTCGGCCCCACCACAATTTTGACCAATCGTGAACGTCTGATTACAGAAATGGAACAAGAATAGTTTCGACCAATTTTATGATATAGCGCCTCAGATTCGTTAATCTGCGCGGTCAATAGCGTGTCGCAGCAGGGCCTGACAGTATCGAAGTTACATGCAACTTGGATGCTATATTATCATACTATTTAGGTATGTTAAACAATGTAATGAAACATCCAGCAAGTCATGTGTCAGTATCTGCATTTGGGTGTATTGTGCCAAGCATCGTTTG
Source organism: Dermacentor silvarum (assembly GCF_013339745.2). Lineage (NCBI taxonomy): Eukaryota > Metazoa > Arthropoda > Arachnida > Ixodida > Ixodidae > Dermacentor > Dermacentor silvarum. Next base: position 81,076,227 of record NC_051156.1, on the reverse strand, counting down.
TCATAAGGTACAAGATACTACTATGGAAAAGTCGCAAAGACACCCAGAGTCACTGACAGGCTGTTAAACTTTATTCTAGGCGTCCAACACGACAGCTGCGCCAACCGTCAGGCCCTTGCTGTAGGAGTGTCCCAAGCACGCCGCCCTACGACAAAAGCGCCAGGAGGAATGACCAGCTTCAAAGAGTGATCTATTCCTAAGCGGAGGCGGGTAGTTTCCTGTGACCACTGTAAGCCTTTGCTGCGAAATCGGACATTTGGCGCATGGTGCAATCGTGCGAAGGAGAATTACTCGGTAGCTGGCGCCGTAGACATCTCCTGATTAAAGTCTCTATATAAGAAAAGTACCGCCATCCTTTGATCAACGCCGCTTCTCTCTCTCTCTCTCTCTTGTATCTGCGATTTGACGATGATAGCCCGCACTTTCACTTCTTTATATTTTGTTTTTTTCGCCTCAGAGCCATGTTGAAAGTCACACTGCGCAGCCGCAGTCGCTGGCGGCGGCGGCGGCGCGCGCCCGGCCTGAAAGCTTCAACGTGGACTTTCTAGGTGCGCCACCGTCGACTCGCTTGCGCAAGCAAAAAGTAAAGAATAAATCAAGCGCTTTAGGAGAGGAGACGGCGGAGGAAAGGGTAGATGGCGGTACTTTTACTATATAGGGGCTTTACTGCTGATTACCCAACGTCACTGGCCTTAATAGATCGATCAACCATCCGTATTAACAGTGCGTTTTATGCCAGGCCCCACCGAAAATTTTTCCGATGTAAGTACGTCAAGCAAATCCGTGAGATGGCGGTACATTGCCATTTTCTGCCTAGCTTATCATTTGGAAGGTATGCGTAGAAAAGTTAGAAATACTTGCTTTATTAACCTTCCTGCCTTTAACTTATTTTCGAAATGCGATCGAAAGGCATTATAGAATAAATTGTCACGGCCTATGGTGAAACACAACTGCATTTACAGTATTTACTGTAATTGGATGGAATGCAGTCCATGGAGGACGCTGTTTTTTCTTCTACTTTGTTGTCTTCTCCGTGCGTCCGTGCTCCCGCGTGCAGTGCAGTTTGCTTCTTTTTCTCTAGCTCTTCGCAGAAGGGTAAATATTCAATACTCTCCGCCCCTCCCCCCCCCCTACTGGAAATGCGCGCAGTTCGAGTCTGTAAGAGCGCAGAAAGTTCAATTGGGTACAGAAGTTGGACAGGTCGTCGTATTACAGAGCTGTTTGGAAGCTTCACCAAATAATTTCTGATATTTTCATCACGTCCTCGATGTCTTCTATTGTTGCCGTCGTTCATTTTATTCGTAAAAAGCACAAGATACCAGCTTTCAGATTATTCGAAACTTGAACATTTGCATAGTGCGCTGAGCGCAGGTTAATAAGATATTCTCTCCTCCATCTTCTCCAAAAGTGTTCCAGTAACTGCTTACGATGAAGCCACTTTCTTGTCACCGTAGATCTTGGGCCTGAAGTATCGACATCTTCTTCGTGGTAAGGAAGACTTGTTAGTCGTTTACCGGTTAAGAAATGAGCCAGAGTAAGTATTTCTATTTCTGCTGGTGACGTTGACAAGTAAGTGAGAGGCCTGGAGTTTACTAGTGACTCTACCTCATACAATACCGTCGTTAATTCTTCTGGCGTAAGCTTTGCCTTCCCAAGGATCTTCCGGAGGCTGGTTTTCACAGTTGTTATCAATCTCTCCCAGAAGCTGCCCCACCATGCAGCTCTTTCTGCGATGAACTTCCATTCTATTGTTCTTTGAGAGCAATACTCTTGTAGGTCTCCACTGAACAATACTGTTGCCAAGAAGGCGACTTCCTTTGACGCGTTTTTGAAAGCCTGCGCGTTGTCTGTGTGTATTACGTCAGGCAATCCACGACGCCATAAAAATCGCCTAAATGTGAGCAGGAAACTTTCTGCTGACAGTCCGGTGGTTAATTCAAGGTTTACTGTTCTTGTGACGGCACGAGTAAATAACGCTATGTATGCCTTCGACGAACTGTCTTTCATATAGAGAGCTCCAGTAAAATCGATTCCAACCGCTTGAAAGGGATCAGATCGTCGTACTCGTTCACTTGGTAATGGTGGAACAGGTGCGCTGCAGGGCTTTAAGCGTGTCTCGATGCAAGCGTTGCATCCTCCGATGACTTTCTTTACAGTTTCTCATCCGCGGGGTACCCAAAAGTTCTCTCTAAGCTTGGCAAGGGCATCTAACAGACCACCGTGAAGTGTACGCTTATGGCAGTCTCTCAAGAAAAGGTTTGTCAGTTGGTGAAGCGGAGGCTACAAAATAGCAAACTTCTGCTTCCTGTGAGAATTGCAGTCGTCCACTTACATGCAACCGTCCTACTATGTCGAGAAAAGGATTAAGCATTCTCAGATCTGAATTGCGATTCAGCTGTAGTTCCTTTTCAAGCTGATTGATTTCTTCTGCATAAATATCCTCTTGAGTCACCTTGATCGAGTAATTTTCAGCACCGCTAATGGCTTCGGCTGTGAGCTGTGGTTGGCCCCCGATGCATTTATTTTTGCAGCTTTTCATGAAACGAAATACCCACGCTGTTACTCGTACTACGCTTGTGAGGCTTCAGTAGCGTTGAAGGTACAAAATAGGCAACAACGTTCTCACATGTACAACTTGCACGACGACTTTTGCTTCAGTGAAGTATATATCATTATTACGTAAATCTGCCTCCATGGTGTGCATGGGCCATGCATCTTACATTTCTGTCAACCATGATGGTCCTTTCCACCACATTGCATTTGTCTTGGGAAACTGCGGCTGAACTCGACGTGTAAGGTAATCGGCCGGGTTATCAGTCCCAGGACAATGTCGCCATTGGCTCTTGTCGGAATAGCCTTGAATTTCAGCCACCCTATTCCCGACGAATGGCTTCCATTTCTTCGGAGACCCTTTTATCCAAATGCAGTGTGACCTTTAAATCCGTCCAAAAGAATGTTTTTAACGTGCACTTCTCAAGGGCAGTCTTCAGAAATTTCGCTAGCCTCGTTGTTGACGTTGTTGAATATTCATTGAAGTTTGTCAGCAGGACTAATGAGCATCTGTGCTGAAGCTGAACGAGTCCCCGTGCAATGCAGATGTTCCGCTCAAGCATTCACGAAATGTTTGCCTCGGCGATGCTCTCATAGCCGTCGAATGCGTCGCACGTTACCAGGGTCAGCAGGCTGCCTCTTGGCGGTACCGTTATGCCGTCTTTGATGCGCAAGGCGTTTTCGGTTTGATTCTCGTCGCCAGTGTCACTTGCTATGGCTTTTGCTGTAGAGAACGTCACGCTTGATTTTTGCAGGTTAATTATGGCTCCATTCGCCTGTAGAAAGTCCATGCTGAGTATCAAGTCCCTCGAGCAGATGGGCAGAACAATGAAGTCCCCGACGTACGTAAATCCACGAATATTTACCTGAGCGGTGCATCTGCCCACGGGAATTAGTAGATGCCCTCCAGAGGTACGGACCTGGGACCCAGTCCACTGTGTAAAAACTTTATTTAGCTTTGGTGGCATGACGACGACGGCTTGCCACCGACGCGATGACAACGAAAAAAAATGACGAAGGAATGACGTCGATGAAACGAAAGAGGCGACATGACGACGACGATGGCGTGACGACTAAGAGGTGGTGATTCTTAAGTGATGACGATGGTATAAAGATGCCAGCGTGAGAACGGCGACATGAGAATGAGATTACGACAAGTGTATGACGATGATGACGTGACGACGACCGTATGAGGAAAACCGGATGACGAAGCTGAAACGACGACAATAGCAAAATCACGATGGCATAACGATCACGTTATGACAACAGGTGCATGATCACAACTGTTTGACGACGACACGGCATGGCAGTACAACAGCGGCATAATTACAGTTAGAAGGTGACAGCACAACTATGATAGAATAACAAAGCAATGACGTCAACGGATGGATGAAGGTGCTGTGACGACAACGGCATGACGACAATGGGAACGCGTTACTAAAGTGATGATGATGGTATAAGGAAGATAGCGTGACGGTGACGACAGGAGAAGACGGAATGACGAAGAGTGTATTACGACGATGGCATGGCACAGACAGTCTAATGACGAAGCTGCATAGGCGACAGCGTGAGCGTAGTTGGACGAAGAAGCTGGAGTCACGAGTGCGGAACGATCACAACGGCGTCAGGATAGCAAAGTGACAAATTATGCATGACGGCTGTAGGGCGACGATGGCGTGACCATGGCGGCATGACGAAATTCGGATGACAAAGCTTTAATGAAGGTGATATAAAGACGATCACTACCACAAACACAAGCCTAGTGTATAAAATTATTACACAAAGGCCACTCGGTCAGCGTAGAAGGCGTAACCATGACAGCATGATCAGGTCACGAAGCTCGAACGACGGCGATGGAATTACCACGACAGCATCACAACCACAAGCACATATCTAGTGGCCTGAACTAAAAAAATATGGGGTTTTACGAGCCAAAACCACGATTTCATTATGAGGCACGCCTTAGAGGGAGACTCCGAAATGTTTTGGACCAGCTGGGGTTTGTTGACGTGAAGGTAAATGCCAGCACCATAGTCATTAAGCAATCACGACGGGTGACAGCCTTCACAGCCTGGTCAGTAAGAAGCTAGTGGCCGTTCAACAACTTCTGCAACAATCCGAACAGCTTGCCATTCTGCTCGAAATTATCCCGAAGGCAACACAGAAGTATCCCATGTTCCTTCTAAACGTCTACTGCCGGCCGAAAAGAGCGCGATCTGTCCTCAAACAAGTTTGGGTGCAAGCCACGCAGGCAGCAGGCAACCATCCGCTTCTAATAGCATCAATGCAGCCCACCCCCTCTGGGGTTATACGTACACCAACCGCAGGGGAAACCTGCTTCAGAAAGTCATTCAGGATATGGATCTCACACTTGTCAACGATTCAATGAATAGCACGAAGCTCGGTACAAGCCTTACAAGAGATAGGAACCCCGACTTAACCCTCACCATAAATATTCCCCAAGCTTGCTGGACCAATCTGGAATGAATGAATAAACTTTATTGTACTAAGAGTGGTGTGGTTAATCTCGGGTGGAGCCCTCTTGTAGAGCCCCACTGGCCGAGGCGGCTCGCCGGGCCTGGTCCAGGGTCGCCATTTGGCTTCCCAATCTGGAAGTGTACCTAGGTAGCGACCAGGCGCTTCTGGCCACCACTCTCCATCGGCTCGAATAGAAAGCCAGGATAGGCGCTGCTCGCCTCACGTATTGGGTCAAGCTGCGGGAGATAAGAGCACAAACAGCTACAAACGAACAGAACCAGCAGCTTCAGTCAAATAAGGACTGGATCACAGAGCTTCACCAGGATGTTATGGCGCACACCAAAATGCTTGAAACATCCGCCACCACTCCGAGCATCGACGCTGGCTTGCTCCACATATGGGAAGCCCGGCGTCGCTTGCTGAAGCGTTGGAAAAGGCAAGTATTAAATCGCAACCCCAAGAGGTGAATCGCACTACACACACAAGAGGCTGCGGAATAAGCTACCGCGCTATACTGAGAAAATTGGCTATCCCTCTGCGACACCTTGAGAGGAAGACTGAGTACTTCTAAGACGTGGAAGTTATTGAGGTTATATAATCAACCCGGCCAGCAGCAAAACGGAATCCCACCGCAGTATGACCCGAGTAATCCACCAATTTCCAGGAAACGAGGTGGACTTCCTTTTGACTCTCAAAGGCCGGTACTTCCCCACACAGCAATCGGAGCCTCTGCCACCCTACACCGGCACCCCAAGCAAGCTCCTACATGAAGTAACAGTGGCCACAATGGGCTTGAGACGCCACACAGGCCTGGGAATGTACCAAATCACCTATTAATAAGGCACTTTTCAATCTTGACAACCCCTCGCTGCTAGAGTTTACCGCTCATCTTAACAAAGTATGGGGGGAGGAAACCTTCCCGAGGACTGGAAGATGGCCGATATTCGTCTGATACCAAAACCAGGCAAGCCATCAGCCATTGAGAATCTGCGACCGATATCCCTCACTTCGTCCGTAGGAAAGCTCCTAGAGCACATCACTCTCAAGCAGCTACAACCATTCTTGAAGGACTCTGCGAAACTTCCAAGAAGGGTGATAGGATTCCGTCCACACCTCTCAACTCAAGACATCCTACTTCAGCTGAAAGAGAAGGTGATTGCACCAGCGATACGCAACTCCCCCACCGTTATCCTCGTCTTAGATCTTAAAGGGGCATTCGATAACGTCAAGCATACAACCACCTTTCAGAATCTAAACACGCTGTTCTCTTTTGCCGCTCAGATAGAAAAGACATCCTAAACGTAGGGGACCAAGCCACAAAACCATTTCTACTGGGCGGGCGCGGGACGCCACATATGGAGCAGTGGTATCCCCTCTCCTTTACAATATCGCCCTAATAGGCCTTCCGCCGCTCCACAATAACACCCCCGGAATCCAACATGGCCTCTATGGCGACAACATTACCATCTGGTCGTCCACAGCGCCCGTCGGGGTAAAGGTTCGCTTGCAGGAAGTGGAAGACGTGGTCGGAGCTACTGCTGGTCTAACCGCAAAAGAAGCACGCATCCGGCTCGCCCACAATCAACATAGAACTGCAGGGACACGCCATCGTTCCGTCTCAGAGCGTAAAGATATTGGGAGTAGTTTTCCAGTCGGACCGCACCAACTTAATATTAATTAACAAGCTTAAGGATACAACAGCTCAAGTTACCCACATGATCCGGCAAAAAGCAACCAATACAAGAGGCATGGGGGAGGCGGACACGCTTCGGCTTGTTCAAGCCTTCGTCGGGTCTCGAATAACTTACGCTATTCCATACGCACTACTCAACGCGATGGAATTCAAGAAAATCAACACAATGATCAGAAAGGCATATAAGCAGGCAATGGGCCTGCCGATCAGGACGTCCACAGAACGCCTACTACGACTAGGAGTGCACAACACGGCCGAGGAGCTGATAGAGGCACATTTATCCAGCCAGCTAACAAGCTTGGCGGTTACGGAAGCGGGTAGGTCCAACCTCTTACGCCTGGGGCTCTCTGCCTCACTCTGCCATCCGGCGCCTCAGACTGTGAGCTTTCCCCATGCCATCCGGAGCAACATCACCCTACTTCTTCTACCTCGCAACATGCACCCAGTGCACCAGGCACAGCGAAGGAAAGCCCGGGCCCGGACCATACACAAGCAATACGGGAGTCAAACCTCTACAGCCTACACGGATGCGGGTTCTTACCCAGACGCGCAGCCGCAACAGCCACCGTAATCGTCAACAAAGAGCATCGGAGCAGCATTTCGCTCACCCGAAACAATCCCCTCCAAACCGAGGAAGCAGCCATAGCCCTCGCGCTCACCCAAACAGAGGTTGAAGTCATAGTGACCGACTCCCAACAGTCGCGCCGCAACTTCGCTAGCGGCAGAATTCTGGCCACTACGCTCAAGATCATCAATCAAAAGCCGCCAACGAGATCAGTCATGATCATCTGGGCGCCAGCTCATCACGGAATTCCTGGCAACGAGGTCGCCAACCACGTGGATCGAGATTTGACCTACCGAGCCGACGACGAGGTATCTGAACAAGAGCGCATGCACCCTCTAGTCTCGTACCAAGACATCACAGAACACAACAAGCTAACCGCAAAACATACACACCACCAGACAAATCACTACCTAGAGAGCAGGAGCAATTCCTCCGAGCTCTACAGGTTAATACATTCCCCAACCCAATCAGAAATCACCTCATAGCCCTTACACAATTCTCTCCGCAATGCCGCTTCTGGGTAGAGCCCGAGTCCCTCAGGCACATGTGTGGACTACTAAATCATCATCATCATCATCAGCGTATATTTTATGTCCACTGCAGGACGAAGGCCACTCCCTGCGATCTCCAATTACCCCTGTCTTGCGCTAGCGTATTCCAACTTGCGCCTGCAAATTTCCTAACTTCATCATCCCATCTGGTTTTCTGCCGACCTCGACTGCGCTTGCCTTCTCTTGGTATCCATTCTGTAACCCTAATAGTCCACCGGTTATCCATCCTACGCATTACATGGCCTGCCCAGCTCCATTTCTTTCGCTTAATGTCAACTAGAATATTGGCTATCCCCGTTTGTTCTCTGATCCACACCGCTCTCTTCCTGTCTCTTAACGTTAGTCGTAAGATTTTTCGTTCGATCGCTCTTTGCGCGGTCCTTAACTTGTTCTCGAGCTTCTTTGTTAACCTCCAAGTTTCTGCCCCATATGTTAGCACCGGTAGAATGCAATCATCTACTAAATCAGGCACCACTAAATCTTCAGAACTCTTATCACATCAACGAGCTTTTGGAGAGAGCCTTGGCCAGCTTCGACCTCGAGGATCAGCAACTCCTGATTGCGACGGCCCAGGACGCGGCCCGAGCTCAAGGCATCCTGGAATGAGGAGGCCTCTGCAAAGCTGCATTTACCTAATAAAGATATTTGTTCTCTCACTCTCTGGCATAACTGGTAGACAACTTGGGCGATGGGGTTGGCTTAAGAAGCTAGATAGATACGTTGATGGATAGATCTAACACGGCTTAAGAAGGCAAGAACTGCTAATCGTATTAAAACAGCGCAATGGACCTACTTATATGCATGACCCGATTTTGCACTATACCTGGCTTTCGAGCGGCAGGGAGAACGCGTTCCTTGCTGTCATTTCACTTTATCAGGTCTAAGTGGCGAAAGTGTCTCGCCACGTCACAGTAACTGTTGCAAAAAAGAAAAAAAAAACGCGACAGGAAATAGAACCTTGCACCGCAACGTACAAATCAGAGATGCTATTGCTACAAAACTGCGGGCGCTTGGCTAAAGGGTTCTCTACTTATAATAGTAACCACTGCTTGAAACCTCTTCTACCTTCTGTCGAAATATTTGTTTTGATAGTTGGGTGCTTTGAGGCGGACTCTGGTGCAATTTTTGTACATTCACTTTATGTATACCTTATCTAATATATATAGCCACTTGTGAACGACTATTTCGCTAGAATAGAGGGCCCTCCGCGGCGCTAGCTCTGATTGCAGTCGATAAGTAGATTCTACGGTAAGTAGATTCTCCTCCTTGTTTGCGTAGGACTCCACCTAGATCATTTCATGACGGGAGGGTATGCGTGTATGATAAGCAGCTCTGTACGTATTCAAACCACTCTACTCAAAAGGCAGCGCAAAGCTTCGCAGAATGCGGTTGCGGAAGAGCTTTCTCCTTATGAATCCGCGTATGTTCAAAACTACGAAATGGACTGCGCGTGCGGCCACCCGACGTAGCTTTAGAAGCTTTTTACAGTGAAGCTGCTAGCCTCTAGTTTGCCGCGACTTTTTTGTCCGCGTTATCCTCGTATATTCAAATTACAATCCGAAGCTATCATGTATGAAGCTCGTGTATAAGTCGTAGTTTACGACTTTTCTGACGCAATTTACTTTGACCAATTCAATTATTCGAATAATCCAATTGCGCTTTGCAGAGGCACTAGGACACTGTGAATGTATTCTGCACTTTCGGACACATGCGTCCGTACGTGACATACATGTGCACATCATGTATCGACCATTTGTGCGTGGGCCCTCTGCCCGTATATTACGCATTTCATATATTATTTCGGAATGACGCCTGACACCGGCAAGAAAATATCGCCGAGAGCTAGTGGGGCTAAACTAGTCCAGGTGAAACCAAATTAGGGACGTCCACTAAGCTTCCACAAAGTCACTCCCTCACCAGAACAGTAATTGGCCTCCCTGGTGCAGTATTCCGCCCCTACCTCCCTCATGACTACTAGAAATTGGAGATCACAAGGAGAGGCCTTCGTCCTGCAGTGGACCTAATATAGGCTGCTGCTGATGATGATATTAGGAGATGCCTTGTAAGATCACACAGCGCCAGTTCACGTTGGTGAACAATGTGTTATCTCAAAGCTGGGTACGGTCGTTGGTGCTGGTGTAGAGTAAAGCGTACCGGTGATCCAGAAAGTGAATCAAGAGGAATCATATGAGAAGTGAGGATACAGTGAGGTGAATTGCCTCAGGCAACGTAAATAAGTTAAGACGTTACGTAATGGTTGCTACCATTAGTGGATATCGCTGATGCGAGTACGTGGCATAGGTAACGCGTAGAAGGTTGAAAAATGGGTCCCTGAATATTGCGCGCGCACAAGATGCTGGAGCAGGCCCACTCTCTAAATTCTCGGTTTGCGAAGAAATGTAGCGGACCGACTAGAGGCTGTGAGTCGAATGATTCACTAAATTAGAAAGCGAGAGAAACGAAGGGCAGGCAGGGAGGTGAACCAGGTTGCACCTGGTTTGCTACAATACGCCATAGGAGCCGTGAGCGGGCAGAGAACGAAAGGCAAAAGGAAAGTAGCAAGGCGGTGAACTGGGCCAGTTGGTACATTGCAAAATGGTTAAAGAACAAGCCGAAGCACAGGAGGGACCAGATTAAGAAGACGACAGGAATAGCGAGAACTTACAACTCACACAATGACACCTGAACTGTCAAATGTACCTGCTGGCAGACCACATGTCGCATGCGCATACTACCATCACAAGAGGTCAATTTCTTGATCTCCCTACAATTAACAGTGAGACTAAGGGAAGGATGAACAAGTGGTGCGCGCGCATACACATAACAGCATTTATCGCGCATTCGGAGGCCTTATGTAGCAGTCTGTGCAGCGGAACCAATAGGCGTGAAGCGGTGAGGCGACCCCGTCGAAATTCATTCCCGATGGCGCTGAAAAATACAGGCATAGTCGGGGAGCTGTGTCCATAGTGTTTGTGCGTGGTAGCCCAGGTGAGCTGCAGCAATGGGGTTGGTGTAACCCTGGGGTCGTTGCTTGGAGAATTAAGATGACGTACGAAGCCGGCTTTGTGAGCGGCGCCAACGTGGAGCTGTTCATCATAAACGCTGATATGAATACTTCATACTAATCTTTAGCTGATTGATCTAGGCCGCTGACTTCATGGATTTAAGATCAAACGCGAAAGACGAGTGTTCAAATAATAACAATAACAGGTTCTTTATTACTGAGGAGGTTACTTACCTGGTTTTATTTGTTCCAAAAACATCGTTAGTTCGGGATCCATACGGGCATTACTCTGCATTCCATTTATGTCCTTTTTGTTGGGACACTAAAGGGACGCATTATGGCAAGCATGTACTGTCAAACTACGACTCCAGAAACACCTCAGCGCATGTTTAACTCAATTTTACCTTAAGTTAAGAGAAAATGGCGTCTCAAGTGCCCGTATTCCCCTAGCGCAACTCAAATCACCCGCCAAGAGCAATGAGATGGGACGTTCATCACCGCCCTTTAGTGCTGTTGGTAAGATCAGTTAGTAAGACAGCGCCCAACTGCCGGTACTGGGGCTCCTTGCGTAAAACGCGATGGCACTACCAGTAGCTGAGTATGGACACAACTGACAGCATCTCAAGACATCAATTTCCGGCTGCTTGATGAAATTTTCCTTGTCGCCGGGAACTCCGCACGGCGGCCCGTCTGTTACCAGGCGATTTCGCAACAAAATGACAGCAACCAGTGTGCCCAGTTCGATCCAAACTCGCTCTCGCTGCATGCTCTCCTCTTTGACACGCGATCGTGTACGCGCAATCCCGTAGCCAACGAGTTACGAAAGTGTTTATATTTATAGCTATCTGGTGACATCACAACATTTACCGCTGGCGATATGGAATGCAGTTATACTGCCGACTACAGCATATTGAAACTAGATGTATTATCGTCTGGTAAAACGTTGACCTCCCCAATTGTTCGCCAATTTCGACACTTTTTTCTTATTTGCATACGAATCTATTTATTCAGGCAACAATGATTGCTTCTCGCTTTTACAGCCAAGCTGCATATTTCTGGTATCTGGGATACATTGTGCTCCTCGACATCCAACGCGCCTTTGGCACTCTCCCGCGTGACGCCATTATGGACGCACTCCGCGCCATCCGTGTGTGGGAGACCTCTTCGCCTATGTGTACGCTTTTCTCGGCAGCCGCTCTTTTCGCGTTCGCGTCTGGGACTCTTTCTAAGCTCACCTCGCTCCATCTCCATTGGCGTCCCTCAGGGCAGCGTGCTGAGTCCTTTCTTTTGTAGTGTAAGCTACACTGGCCGAGGTTGAGCAGCTTCGCGTGGCTCCTGGAGAGCCGTGCTGCACATGCGCGAGGAGTAGTGACGTCACATGGCGCACAGCTGGCGCGCCGGCCGTTTGCCCTGCGTTTGCGCTGGGCGTTTGCCAGTGTAGTATAGCCATGGAGAAGGAGAGCGAAATTGCTGCTCAGCGGCGCAGAAGAGTGGAGAAGCTTAACTCATCGGATCCCGAAGTAGTAGCCTGGCAATTCGCGTTTGAGCGTAGGAAGAAGGAACACAGAAGGGTAAACGTGCTGCGGACACACCGGGGCAAAGGGAGGAACGTCTCGCAAAGCAGCGTTGCCGGGAGGCTGAGCGACGTGCCCGACCATCTCAGCAGCAGCAACAACAAGACGCCGTCGATGACGTCAAGGTTTGCCGATGGACTGACTATACGGTGAAACTTGGCGAAAGCGCCAGTGCGACTCGGACCTTCGAGACGGACTTCGTAAACAATCCGTTTGGATATGTGTGCGACGTGTGTGAAAGACTGTGGCACATGAAAGACTTGATGCCGGTAAGTAGTGCCATGCGTGAAACGTTGAGTTTAGCGGCGCCGCCTGAGTGGGGTGAAACTGTGGTGGGGGTTTGTACAACGTGCAAGAACTTTCTCGTTAAGCAGAAGAGTGGTCTACACAATCGCCCTGCTCAATATCCGATCGTTGATTTGCCATATAGCGGACGCTTGCGGTGACCGTCTCTTGACCAGTGCTGATGTTCTCCTCTTTACAGAGGTTGATGTTGCCACGGGTTCACAAGCTGTCACAATCACTAAGTTTAGCATGGTTCCTTACGCCAGTCGTGTTGACGCTACCAGAACTTCTGGAGTCTGTATCTATGTGAGGAATGGGATTGCTGCCGGTGAACTGCCAAACTTAGCGGTGCCCAAGGGTGAAGCATGTGCGGTTCAGCTTGACGAAAGTGGTGTGGTCATCGAAGCCGTGTACGTGTCGCCGAACAATTCAGTTAAATACACTATAGACGTAGTGGTTACGTCTATACTTAGTCGTGCGGCAAGCGAACTGTGTGTGGCGGCTGGTGACTTGAATCGTGCTCCAGACTCTCTTGGTGTTCCCTTGAAGGACACATTTAACCTGGATTTCCCCAGTGTTCCAACTGTACAGGCGACCCAATGGTGAACCACCATTGATCTTTTGTATCAGAGACAGACAATCAATTCAAAATACTGCGTTGGGACCTTAGAGACGGCAGCGTATTACTACACTGACCACCAAGCCGTCTTTGTGGCAATAAAGAAGCAGCCATATGTTCAGAGAAAGAAAGAGAGAACATTATTTAGAACCAGCAGTTTAGTCGGCTGGGCCTAGGCCTCCCACGATGGGACGTCGAGGTCTTGCCTCTTCGCCGCTTCGTAGGCCTGCTCGGTAGCCCAGAGTTGGTCGTCGAGATGGGATCTGCGCAGGGCGGCGTGCCATCTCGACGAGAGGGTCACGGGATTAAGGTCTATGTATTGATGTTTGCACTCCTATAGCATGCTCTGCAAAAAATATATACCCATGTGTCACATAAGCGTATAACGCGTGTGTGTCATTGAAGCAGCAGTAAGCATGGTACTCAAGCTAATCATAGACAACCAGGAAAGCTGAGAATAACCAGCTGAACCTTCGCTCACGCTGCGTATATCCTGGCATAGCCGAGCTAAGCCACTGCTAATTTTTTAACCTCGGTTTGGCTCGTCTCCCTGACTATATCCCTCGCACCCTCCCTTTTGATGAACGCCTTGCTATTTACGCCGATGATTTGGCTCTCCTCTCGGTTGGACGCACTTCAAGCGGCAAGCAGGTGCCTCAAACCGTTTAGAGCACGATCAACGCTGTCGACTCCTACCTCACCGGCATAGGCCTTAACCTTTCTCCTCGCAAAACCTAGGCCCTACTCCTACACTCCAATTTCACGGGCGCTACCACGTTCCCCGCCTCAGTCGGCCTGGTGTACTCCTCCCGTGGTGAGCCAGAGTTCGCTACCTGGGCGTCCTACTTGATCACAGTCTCAGCTGGAAACCAGCCGTAGCTGCTCTCCGCAAGGGCTCAACTAAAGTAGCAAATACCGCGCGCTCCCTCCTCTCTCGAGGCCGCTCGTGTTCACCGCAACTGGCCGTCAGGGTATACAATGCTGTTGCCACATCAAGATGTCCCTACGGCCTTCCTTTGGCATTCCTGCGATCTTCCCAATGGGAGACTCTAGACACGCAACGGCACCGGACGCGGTTTTGCCTGCCCTCTGCAAAACACGGACCAACCCGTGGATTGGACGCGACAGCCCCACCTACAAGACCATCCGGATGATACCCAGTTCTTCGGCTGGCAACCACGGTCATTCCCAACCAGCGATACTACTATCAGCGCCGGCCATACGGAATATAAGCTGCTGCCCGTGAACGCCCCTCTGAATCACGACGCCGCATCGGCAATGGAGCGCTTACCTTTCGTACTGTTCCAGGTCAGTTACCTTGATTATTGCACTTGCCTAAAAAGCAAGAATCGCTTCCAGTTCTTGGTGTCGTGCCCCAGAGAGTGGTTATTTGACGTAGAAATATGCGACGGAATTATACAACGTTGTTTAAGGTGCCGGTCCCATTCCGGCGGCACGAGCCCCTCGTTTTCAGTACTTTTGGTGCAACCGTGGCGGCTCTTCTTATAGTTAGCTTTCTTAATAATTAGTTTTCTTTTTTATTAGGTTTCTTAATAATGCGGCCGAAATTAAGAAATATTTAGAATTCTGGTTTTATTTTTGCCCACATTTGCGGGAAGTTAATAAAGCTACGAAGCTGCGGTTTAAAACTAATAAAGGTACATCAATGAAATTTTGCGTCCTAAATGGACATTCCTTGAACTCTACTTTATCCAAAATTTAGCTTCCTTGAGCGTGTAGTTGCCGGGCTGTTTACAACAGAAGATTGGGATATTTCGCAATATTTAAAAGCAAATTATCCAAAAAGTAAAAATTCAAAATTATTTTGCTACGTCTAGGAACTAGATAAATATGTCCTAAAGCTACAGAGCAAGCAGCAATGCAGTAAGTGCGGTAGTTTCTTCTAAATATAGTCACAACTGAGACACGGTTCGCAAAAACCATGTATCTCATGCTTGTTCTTGAACATTTATTTCTAAGTCACTATAATCAATTTCCTTTTATTATATAGTTGGAATCTACAAGAATTGAGCTTTTTATGGTATATGCCACAACTTTATATCCTAAGTAAAAGAGCCGCCACGGTTACTCCAAAAGTACTGAAAACGGGGGGCTCGTGCCGCCGGAGTGGGACCACCACCTTAAGAAGTCTACTGCTAATTCTTTCCGGAGACGTGGAAAGTAATCCAGGACCCAATCCTAATGAGGTACTGACTACGGTGCTGGAAACTGTATAAAGGATGGAATCCGGCCAAGATGGAATTCGAAGGTATTTGAGAGAGTTGAAGCTGTGGCAAGCGTCAGTAGATAGTGAACTGGAACAATTGTCTTCTAGGCTCCGCGCCGTTGAAGTCGACGTTTCAGACCTAAAAACAACCCCGCTACGTCGTCGGCTGTTTCTCCTGGTGCGGTTTCCAGCGCCATCTCTCTTCAACTCGAAACAATAGAACCGCGTTATAATGATGCTGATACCGGATTCGACGCAGTAACTAGCAAATTTCAATCGGCATTATTTGGAGTCCTCCCGGCTGTCCGGTCTGGAAGATTGTCCCATGCAGTCCTGATATGCTTCAGCTTGGCTACGAACGGCCCACTGATGATGAAGTATTCAGCGTATCTGTCTAATCGCGACTGTTCGTATCTGTCTAATGGCGACTGTTCGGTCGTCAAGAAGTACGTCGAGGTCGGTGATTCTCCATCTTCCATTGCCGTTATGTCGATTCCTGGGAGTATAGCTGCGTCGCATTGTCCCGCCATTGTTACATTGCACCGTCCGGTCTTATTTAAGTGGCCTGTTCGATGCTTCGTCTGGATGGCGACCTGCCGTTGCTACGTCGTCCAGGTGGTTCTTGGAGTATCGTCAGCGGCAGCGGATGATATTCTGCATTTTGAAACAGTAAACACTACAGCGGTTGCTTCTTGAACAGGGCCATTCCCCACCAGCGATACTACTATCAGCGCCGGTCATACGGAATATAAGCTGCTGCCCGTGAACGCCCCTCTGAGGCACGACGCCGCATCGGCAATGGACCAACCGGCTGGCCACCGGTTGGTCCACTGTACTGTCGGCTCAGCGGTGATTGGTAGGTACCTGGCGACTGCGATTGGGAAGGTCATCGGCGTCTCAACTTAGTGGCTGTGATATGCCACGAGGTCATTCACATCACTGTGGACACACTCCGCAGACGGTGAAGCCTCGTACACCCATTTCGCTGTACTAGCCTGAGCGTTAGACGTATCCTTCTTCTCTGCAATGATAGTAGGGTGGTGTGACGGCTGGAAGCTGGCCGAACCTCCTTCTTCCTCGGGGCGTTTGCAGGCCAGCAGTCGGGTAGGCTGGCGGTGGCGGTCGACTGAATTGCGGCGTTAGGGGGACCTGCGGCGTGCGCAGAGAAATAGCGTCACGGCGGACGGCAGCGGCGTAGCTTAAAGCCTGCGGTGGCCCAGAAACTGCTATTGACTGCTAGATTTCATCGAAGACGATATCAGCAATTGATGCCGTTTTAGTCAACGACGAAGGGAACATCTTTTGTTGTTCTTCGTGGACAACTTCTCTTATCTTTTCCGGAGGTGTGCTGAAGCAGGGCGGTTGAAATTCTTTGCAGTCTGGTTTCAGTGCGATTGTATTGCAAAGTGCACATTTTCAGCGTCTTCTAAACCACGGTCGCCTCTATCAGAGACTGTGCTATGATGTTAGGTTGGTTGCGCATCAGTCCGCAGAATACTACGTGCTTTAAACCGCGCATTAGAGCTTTCTTCGCCTCAGAAACATCCAGGTCTTTTTGGCTGTACATGTGGGTAATTGTATTCACAAAGATAGCGATGTTCTCGTTAGGCAGTAGCCCTCGGGCTTCCAGTAGAATTTCGGCTCTTTCTCTTGGTATGACACTTGTGAGCGTCTTTAAGAAGGCGCTGCGATAGAGGTCGCACTTTGTTAAAGTACACCCCCAATTCTCGTACCATCTCCTCGTGGCGTCTTCCAAAGAATAGTACCGATGGCGCAACTTGTACTCACAGCACGATGGGTGCTGCAAACGCTGGAACTTTGATCATGGCTGCTGTCTCTGTTTTCGTCTTGCTTGTCTCTTCGTGCAATGATGTGCGTGTTCCGACGGCACTACTTGTAACCTCAGGCTAGGTTGATGCTCCGGGGTGACATTCGCATTGGCTTGGTGCTTCGGGCTTGGCCCACGTTATTGCGAGGGTGTTCCAAACATGAAAGCAGTAGCACCTCTACCAGATGACACGTTTTCGTCATGGTGATATTACCAATACGCTAGGTAAATATTTAACTGTTTAGCTGGTAAATGTGTGAACCACGGAACAAACTACACACGAAGGCCAACAATAACCGCGAGCACATTTCACCGATCATCGAAATATTATCCACGGGTTAAAGGCGTCGACTATTTTGCTGTAGAATTCACCAAATATGTTGAATGAATTCCTTATACTTCAAAGCGCATCTTGAGCTGAGCGATAAACCGTAACAATCTTTACCCGGCCAAAAATGGTCATCGTAAAAAGGTAAACACTGTACGCGTGTGGATATGCTACATTTAGCGGTGAAATTCGTTGTTCCCATTTTATTGCATTGACTAGGTGCATGCGCTGCTTGTGTTGGAAATAAATACATAAATGAAATAATTATTTAGAATGGTTAGGGTATAAGCAACGTCTTGAAGTGACAAACGCAGTTGATGCAACGCTTGTGTTGATATCGCGAACTGTTTGTAAATGAACTCAGGGAAGTGCACCATCTGGGTACACCTGTATGCTGAAATAAATCCTCAGTAAATAATGTGTCTCAAACCCAAGAGCCAGGAGCAAACAACTTTATTTGAAGAAGACGAAGTAACTTTTTTTAAATGTAACTGATCGCGAAACTTTGGTCCCTTCGTCTTAGTATACAGCGCAGGTGCCGTATCCATCTTGTAAGCACCTCCCATCCTTGCACTTTCCAAGCAAGCATCTTGGAGTGGGACGCCCAGTTTTGTCATAATAACCCTGAAAAACAGCAGTTTGTTATTACAAGACACAGGAATAAGGCACGTCGATGTAAGCCATCAAAAGTTTTATGCCTAACCTGACCAAGAAGGCCTGATTGCGAAAAATCATAATAGGCCGTCTAGCAGCTCGATATTCTATCGGATACGACGATAAATGGCTCACACGCTTCGTGTTTGCGTTAGAAACGTAAACTTACGCCTAAAGGTAAGCCTTGCACCCGATCGAGGAGTACGTGGCTACGGAGTAGGATTTACGGTATTTATCCTCGGTATTCGAGATTCCCCAAGCGGAATGATTGCGTGTCTGCGTATCCTATGTTTCGTATTAGAATACCACTTATGAGATAGCCTTCGTTGGTCTCGTGGAAACGACTGGAGCAAGTTACCTCACAACGATTACCTTAAATATTAGCGCTGCGTTGTACCGCAGTATCAGACCAGCCGTTATGACGTAGTAGCCCGAAGGCGTGAGATTAAATCCCCACCGCGGTAGCCGCATGCCGTTAAAAGGTGCCCGAAGTCAGCCACACCGGCGTGCCTATTAATCACCTCGTGGCTTTGGCGCGTAGAACCCCAGAATTTATTTTAGCTTGAGGATCAGTAATCGACGAAACATCACCAATCAACGGAGCGCAGTATACAGCGCTATTCTCTAAGCGGGGTGTCTAAAGGCGCGGCGGACGTAACGAAATTATAAATAAATTCTGTGGTGTTACGCGCGAAAACTTCCATCTGCTTGTGAAGAACGCCGTAGCAGAGTACTCTGGATATTTGGGTCTCCCGAGGCCTCTGCCATGCATCCAAATTTAAGTGCACGGGCGCTATTTCTCATTGTTTTTTTTTCTGTTTGTTGTATTTAGCATAGAAATGCGCCCGCCAAGGCTGGGAATCGTACCTGTCACCTGGTGCTTATAGCTATAGCCACTAAACCAATACGGTAAGTAAATCGGCCGTACGCGCGAAAATTTATTACATTATTATCCAACTAATTGCTTCAATTTTTAAGTCCTAAGGATACAGTACGAAAGCTCTTCCGCCAAGCCGCATTCCGCGAAGGTTCACACTGAGTTCATAACACAGCGGTTAGAAGACGTACATAGCTACCCATTATACACGCATACCTAGGCGTCTCTTAATTTGACAAGGGGTAACTTGCGGCAATGGAGAATTCATAACAATGAGTGCCAGCGCAGCTTAGGGCAAACTTTTCTAGCCAAAGAGCGCTTAGAAGTGTCGGTGTTTTTCGTGTGCCTGCTAGTGTCATCGTCTGTATGCGCTACAGTAGTACTCCAACACGCTTAGCGTGGAGTATAATTGTTTTTAGTCGTTTTAATCCTTCGACTAACTGCACCAGCGTAAAACGTTGACAAAAGTGCAGACAGGGGAGACATTCGACTGGTTTGTCCTTTTCGAAACATGCTTTTGCACAATTTTCAGAAACAAAAGTACAAAAAACGCGTAACAGCTGAAACGAAGACTAAGCATTACAAATGAAAAAAATTCAGAGCCCTTCCACTCCATGACGACTATTCACCCACTAAAGGTGAAGCAATGGCGCATCCCACCCCTTTAAGCTTTAAAGTGATGCCTCATCCGCCCTTTTCGTCAGAATTGGCTCCGTCTGGGAATTGTATATCCACAATGTGAAAAAAAAACGCACAAACGTGCGACGATTTCCGAGTCTTCAAGCGGCACCATATGTTGCTAATGAGTGGTTACACCATATGACGAAAGATTTTGTTTACAGAGATTTAAGACTCTCCAAGACCAATGTCGCAATTCTATTGACTTTCTGGTTGAATATGTGGAACAGTTTGGTAGCTAAAGCTTCCTAGCTAAATTTTTTTTAGGTAAGACTCAATATTGATCACCAGCCCTTGGTAAGAGCTACTGACTGCGAACTGTACAGGTTTCTGCCAATTGACCATTGTTGATTTCGATGTTTCGGAAGTCGAATTCTTGTACACTATAAGTACGTTCTACTCTAACTTTTTACACATAACGTATTGAACGTCTACAGCCACTTCTTAACGTCTGTTTGACTAGCAAAGCCACCACTGATAAGCGCTGGCACTAGCTGCCATCGCATCTAGCTATTGCACGAAGATTTGCCCTCATGTTTGCGCGGAACCCAATTACTGCATTAACTACTGTAAGTAAACGAAGCAGCATAAAAATCGAAGCATGGTCATGGACACGAATGAGTGTGATTTTATAAACATGCTTAGAGTTTTGGTGCCACTTTACCAATTTTGGAGAGCTGCCTCGATATATCATGTTAAGCTGAACAGAAGAAAATAAAGTTCCTTTCTTCAGTGAGCTGTACCAATGCGGCACCCCGAAATGTTCTCATTATGGACTCATCAGACACATCTGTTTCCACCGACGCCAACTCGTTTAGCCTTTCTTTAGGCGGTGGCGCCAGTGATCAGTGATTTCAGTTGCCTGTGTCTTTGTAATGGAACCGCAGTCAAGAAGAATGCTCAGTCGCTTTTCGACCAAGATATGAATGACGCTATGGTCTTAAAGATTCAGATTGCTTCGTTTCCGTGTAGATGTAACGACAAGTGTTCGTGACAGCCTTGATATTTTTTCGCATTGCTGTGTGCTGCAGGGAGATGCTGTAGCTGTTTCCTGAGACCTTTAATGATGTTTTCACTAATAGATCTATCTTTTTTTCAGAAATCGCCCTAACAAGTGGCTGTCTGAAAGAAGTTTTCATTTCAATGTGAAATATCGCTTGTCAAAAAAGTTGGGAATGTGTTGTCTTCCTACTGTTGTACACAGTGTCTTTACGTCCTTATCAACGCGCTGGAATGTCTTGGATTGTCAAAAAATTAATGTTATGACTTCTCCGTTTCAGATATACGTATCTTCAGAACGCTATGAGGAAGCCTGGGTTGCCCAGTCACCAGTGCATGTTGTATCGCACGCGAAAATGCACACGTAAAAGTGACAATGTAAAACTTAATGTTAGTTCCTTGATCCATTTTGTTTAGTTGTCCAGAAAAGCCTGCACCTGAAAATGAAAGGCTGGCGCTTGTGTCAACATCTCAAGAGACATTGCAGTGACTGACTCAGTAGCAGCACGGCTGCTAAAACGGTTGCAAGCTAAATGCTTCCTGATCGCATTTTTGGCCACCCACCTTCTTCTCACAACCAAGTACGTCTTCCCCAATTTCGTAAAAGTCTCCAGTGCGTCAGAATAAAGGTATTGATGGTGGGTTCCACTAATTGTAAACTTTGTGAACGGGTGCGTCTCCGTAAGTATAACGGGACGCCTAACATTAAAGGATAACTCAATGAGCCTACCTTCGACTCTTAACACCCGCATTGGTGGCGTAGTGGCGTTGCGCTGCTAAGCCCGAAGTAATGGGATAAATTCCCGGCCACGGTGGTCGCAATGCATTGGGGACGATATGCAAAATACGCCCGTGTACAGTGCAGTCAATACACAATAACAAACCCCAGGTGACCAAAATTTTTTCCGAACCCTTCCATTGTGGCGTCAACCATAATCATATCGTGGTTTTCGCACGTAATACTCCAGAATTTATTGTAAATTTCCCGCAGCTTAGCACTACCTCGTAGTCGCAAATGACGCTGAGATAATGTATGGTGGAGACGCTCGGGATGTGCGTCAAGCAGCGAAAACATTGCAGCTCACCGTAAAAGGCGTCGAATTGCGTTGTATTGACAATGTTCTGATGAAAACTTGTAAAAAAAAGGTAATGCATTGACCGTTCCCATTGTGACAGATCCTATAAGGCATCTCAAAACACCTCTTATAAGGAAAGACTCTCAGATTGAAAAGGAACACCTCTTTTCAAGTGTTCAGGTCCCGTATTCACAGAGCGCCAACATGGAAGCTTGTACCTACTTTACCAGTAGGTAACGAGCGCCTACTTTGCCTGCCTCACGTAGCCGCACCAGATACATTGCATTAAGGCCGTCTAGGGTTGGACAAGAGGTGCCCAGAGGCCACTCCTACAAATCTCTGCAGGGTCCCCTGTCGACGTCCGAACCGCCACATGTTGTCGAGCTCAAGGCAGGGGCACATCTCTACCTCAGAGAAAAGCCGGTGGGTTTCTGGCGGCACAGGCACTCGAACCCAGCATCGCGCAAATAAGGGGAAGATGCCCTACAACTATTCCAGCACTGTAGTTAAAAGGAGGCCTGCCGGTTCGATGCCCGCAATTTTTCCAACAGACGTATGTCTATCCGGAGGGTTGAGGTTCCTGTAAAATGGTCGATATAGGGAACACATTTGTTTGTACTTGTCTGACCGGTAGGTAGGCTGTGATACATGTGTGCTAGAGAGTGTCTGCCACACCCGCTGCGGATGATGAAGTCATTGCTATTAGTTGTGGAACACGAGAACCCACAGCAGCTGTACTACGAGTGGGGTGTTTACCCAGAAACAGAGCGGGTTCGGAAGAGTAGTGTTGTCAGCAGTTTCTTCACAGCCTGCAAAGTTTTTTTTCAACTTTAAGTTGCTCTCTGAAACTTCCCTCGAAGCCATCGCAAAACACGCGGCTGCTATCGCCACCCCGAGTGGGCTGTATTTCCTTCATCAACTCGTGTTAGAAAGGTGGTTTACTGGGCGAGTTGGTAATGCATCTTGACTTGGGCGGCGCGAAACAAGAAAGACAAAAGCGCTGTGTCTCGGTTTTCTTCCCTTTCGTCTCTCTTGTTTCGTGCTGCCGAAGTCAAGATCGTGTTTGAAATCCGCTAAGCAAGTGCTGCGAAGCATTAGAAGAAGTGACCAAGTCGTCAGTCACGCGTTCTAGGCTTCTGAAGGTTTGGCCCTTGTTTGAGGTTTTTTTCTCACTTACTAGTCTCATCAGCGGGCAAGATAAGGTCGCCAAAGACGTGATTTATCAAGCGCCAGCCCCTTTTAGCACCTAAGCTGCACCTTCCGCTTGGTCCGATGGGTGTAGTCCCGGCTCGTCACGGCAGCAATTCTGCTGAGAGCTCCCCTGTAGGGGAGAGGGTCATGAATTGATCAAAAGAATAAACAGCTACTCCAAAGAAAGCTCCTGGCAACGTAGGAGGCAACGAGCCAGCTGCCGTGAGTGCGACAATGTCTCAAGTAAACCTTGCAAGTACACACATCACCACTGAAGTAGCAGAGATAAGTGCTTTTTTGGCGACCAGTGCAATCATGAACACGAACGCCGCAAATAATCAGGCCATGTAAGAAGACAACGACATCATCTCCCAAGCACAGGAACGTGTTTTGACGAAGATCAGATACATGCAAACCCTTTCATCGTGGACAAGAAATACAAAAAGCCAGGTATGCCTGTGACCTTTTGTTCTTCACCAGACAAGTCACTCCGTGGTGTAAACCCTAGGCTTTAGCGTCACAAGTACTAGCCGTTCAAAAGAAAACTTTGTGTTAACATCACAAAAAAGGTGGTGTGTTGGCTCTGGTGGCCTCTTTAGAAGCAGCAAACAGACTACTTGTGACGACAACTTTGATATGATCTCTCTAGAGCAAAAAGTGACTGCGTCCTGCTCGAGCAACATTGTTCGCATAATAAATGTTCATTTGGCATACACCGACGCAGCTGTATACTTTGAAAGGTGTCGAAGTCATCTCAAATCTTAAGCAGTGATCATCTCGACAAAATGAAATTGACAGATAAAAACAACTTGCTTCTACAATATAGCAATTTTGCGTTTCAAGCCACATAAACCAAAACCGGCGTGGGTGATTTCCAGCTTTACGAGTCACACTGTGCCAAAGTTGTTTGAAGTGCTGCAATGCTTTAAATGCCGACGAGCTAAACAAGTAGTAAAATACAAAGGCCCACAACTTTACAAAGTGTACGCTGGTCCCCATGGGTACAAAAACTGCACCTCGCGCCTCCAATATTACTCGGGAACACGTGACACAGTGCAACCATCCTGGTTAGGGAAGTGCCGCAAAAACGGACAGCATCACAATGGAAGAAGATTAACAGTATGAGTCCACACAGCGTCGTGGACTAGCCCCCAATCTTAACCTAATGGAGTTCATGAGGCAGGTACGTGGTTCCCGTCGACGTCAACGCCCTGAGACATAGCATCATGAAAAATTACACAGATGCACTGAAAGGCACAGCACATTCTCTTCTTGGTTGAACAGATGGACCACTCACTGCTTCATCAAGACGCCTTACTGACACGAAGCCGCCCTTGATCCAAGAAAATTCCACAAGAGGTGACGAGACGAATGAGAACCTTGGACACATGCCGGTGCTGATTTTAGATGCAGCGCTCAAAGTCATAATCTGAATGACACCAGTGTATTGATCTGTACCCGAAGTTCGTGTTCTGCTCATTAGGGACCCATTTCTGCGACAGACTGTTCTTGGCGGCGACTGTTGATGGTAAATACGAATATTTAATTTAACAATGGCGCGATATATCAACAGAACTCTCACAGCTTGTAAGGAAAATCAGGGGACTTTCGCAAGCTGGTTAATGAATGCAAATTTCCTGTTTTAGCCATTTCATAAGCCCGCGCGGATTGAAAATTTCCGCTCTGCATTTATGTTACGTACCGCATTGGTCGTCCAAGAAGCAAAGTAAGCCGAGCAATTCTCGGTGTACGCAGACACATAACATATGTTGGCTAACGGTAGTGCCCGAGTACGTGGTTTGCAAGATGTGGTTGGGGAAAGATGTGTCTGACATTCTAAGTGTCTGCTATGAGCCTAGAATCCAAGTTGTTACTACGTGCATTTGGAATTCCTTTAACTACACTGTCGGGGAGAACCATATTGCGTGGTTATTTTAACGCTCACGATAATCTTTCGGGCGGAACACATTGCGACGCTGGAGGAAGACTCCTTAAAATCATTATTCTAGCGTATTACAGTGCATGCTTAGGCGTCCCGCTGTACTCGTCGAATGTAGCCGCCAAATACAATGTGCAGCGGATATTTAATCACATGGAAGTAGCCGCCGTCCTGTTTTAATCCGACCTGTTCTTATAAAGTGGAGCAATTCCATTAATGACGGTGGCACACGGATCTACAATTAGCTGGCATTCCACCAATCGAATATAAGCAACCTACAGAGCTGTGACGCCGTGCAGGCATTCATAAGCATACTGCTCTCGAACATTGAGAATGGCAGCCAAACGCTTGCTGTCCCAACAGCCCACATGAGTTTAGTCAGCGAGTAACAAGAGGTGGGCTAAACGGCTCACTTCAGTGAGCGGCTCGGAACGGTTTAGCTCACTGAAATGAACCGGTTTATTGGAACGGCTCACCGGTTGACTTAAACATGTAACCTGTGTTATGCATATTCTACAGTTATCTTGCTTTGAAAAAAAAACTATATATGCATACGATATATGCATAATTGAATAACCGTGTGATTAGTATTTTCGATATGTATAGAGAATATTTTTACACATATTAAAAGCGTGAATTTTTAGTTGTACTGAAACTTTTTCTGATATTGGGGATAAAATATTTATGCGACGTACATTTTTCAGAAAAAAATTGTAGCTTCATCGTCAAACAGAAGCTTATCTGTTTTTGTGGTACTTGAAAATCAACTTTCGTCAAAATAAGAACACAAAATGATTATACATTATCTTTCAGCTTTATTTGTTCATTCACATACATGTACGTACGTTTCACATACATACGTACGTTCACTATAATATTAGTGAGCTGTAACGCCATGCAAAATTATTGCAGAAATCATTTTGTAAAGTACAATAGAACAATCACACGAAAGACCCACAAAACTGCCGCACGTACCTTTCGTTTTTTTTTTATTTTTTCGTTTTTTTTTCTCTTGAGCGCACGCGCGATACTGGCGATCATGTCATCATGCGCGAGGACAAAAAAAAGAAAAAAAAGAAATGTTATATTTAAAGCACAACAGGTCATTGGCCTCGTTTTAATGACGTGCTAATGATACACGCTCAGAAAATGCACAGAAGTGGATGCCATGGGCGACATTAGCACAAATCAAGAACAGGACGTAAACTGTATGTTCACCTGTTGTCTTTAAAGACACGGAAGACCATCTTCGAAGTTTTATGGCACCAGCGCACGATGTGCGATAGGTGAGAGTCGTGAGACCTCGTTCAAACAGCAGCAGGCAACGAACGGTACCATCCTTTGCCAATTAAAGCTTCTTTACTTCTTCCTTCGGTGGCATCGGGTGCCACACCATACGACGCACAAAAAACTAAACTGACTGCTGCGCACACCACACACTGCGAGTGTGAACCAGTAGCGCGAGTCTGCCCACACCGGCTACCATTAGTCACTCAGAAATCAAAACATCGAAACCCAGCAGAATACCCGGCTCTGACGGAGTGGTTCGGCACGGCTCAATGAACGAGAGAGAACCGGCTTCCTCTCTGCGAAAGAACCACCGCTCTCTTACTGAACCACGGCTCACTCGCTCGTCAAAAGAGCGGCTCAAGAGATCCGGCTCGCTCCTCAGCGCTCTCTAGGAACGGTTCCTCACGGCTCACTGAACGAGAAAGAACCGGCTTCCTCTCTCCGAAAGAACCGCCGCTCACGTGAACCGCGACTCATTCGTTCTTCAAACAGAGCGACTCAAAAGGCGGCCGAAGGCGAGGGGGTGAAGGCGACTTTTTCGAGGAAGGGCGGGAGGGCAGTCGCTTTCTCGTACCGCTAATAGATGGCGCGGAAGTCGCACCCAGCAGAAGACCCGGCTCTCACGGAACGCATCGGCACGGCTCACTGAAATCGAGAGAACCGGCCCCCTTTCTGCAAAAGAACCGCCGCTCGCTTTTACTGAACCATGCCTCACTCGCTCTTTAAAAAAAAACCGCTCACAAGATCCGGCTCACTCCTGAGAAACTCATCTCTATAAGCAACTTCTAGCGATCCGCCGAAGAACCGAACTCCGTTATCATGATTCTGGTCGATGATTATTTGGAACAGTCCAAATGATTATCTCAGCGATGCGTAAGAAGCTCGAAAAACTTTCACAGTAGAAAAGGAGAAAGCTTAATGAGTGTTTCAGTTCTTGTTAATCAGTCTGGAAAGTTTGCCAAATAATTCGCTCTTTAACATCTCCAATCACCTATAATGATCCTTTCCAAACGTTAGTATTGGTGAGGGGGAGGACAAAATTTATTCGGCTGTTTCGTTAGTGAGCAGTGGCTACCAGACATGCCTTACAGCCACCTCCTCGGCTCCTTCGACGGCCCGAAGCTGAACCTCCAGGCTCGGGTCCCGGTGTATTGCTTCCCCCGCTTCAGACGAGACAGCGGACTAATTCGACGGAAGAAAGGCTGCATGACAAACTGTGTGTGCTATTAACACGATTGCTTGACGCAGTATCTTGCAAGCTGTTCTTCTAAGGGACATGTATTGAAAATAGCTCAAACTTGAGCTCAGTGACGGACATTCATCCCTTGACGCGGAATTCAGTGTCACCTAAATGCAGTCTGCATTGCGTAGTGTCAGACAGAAGACTTCCACAGGTTTGGATGCTGTCACTTACACCATGTTTAGCAACCTCAGACCCACAGGACGCACAGTGCTTCTTAGCATGTATATTTAGGGTTGTTCGTTTTCGGGTAAAATTCGTTTTTACCCGATTTTTACACTTCAAACATACTTCAGGAGAATCGGGTTACCCCCAATTTCTCCCGGAATTTGAAACCGACGTACGAACGTATTTTCTTTTTTTTTTTTTCTTTTACGCTGCACGGAGTTTGTGGTGCACACGCGCTAGCTGCGCTGCCTCGGGACAACGAAGTTAGATCTTGTTGCCTTAAGTGAACTCCAGTAAACCAATTTTTTTTCACAAGCTGCGTGCAGCACCGTAGACACTGCGCGGTTCTCAAACACCCACCTAACGAACGGGCTTAACTCTGAGTTTGCAACTCAGCGTGTCATTCTACGGAAGCTGGCTGTGTAAAACATCGATGAGCAGCTTTTCTCGAATAAAATGTTTCATTTCTTAGAAGTTATCAACGCTCTTACAGTCATTCTTACTTCTTAATTTCCAAACAAATGCCGAACTTCTGAGTAGTTGCTAGAAAACCATGATGCTTCTCGATTACCCGCTTGAAACAGATCCCTAGATTCAACGCGTCCGCATTAAGGAGCTCGTGATACCCTCCGATGTATCACGAGCTTCCAGTACATGTAACCTTGTACATTTGTAAATTTAACCTAAAAAAACCCCTGTATTTCGGAATCGTTCCACAAAAAAACGATTTCTCCCCGATTATCAGCTTGAAAAATAGTACCAGATTTTAACCCCGCGAATGTAAAAAAATATAAAACCCGAAAACGAACAACCCTATACCTAATAGGAGCTGGGAAAATGTGTCGCCGCCGACATCCTTGAAGGTCGGCATATTAGTCCCGATTCGCTAGCCTGGTAAGCCAGAAAATTTGATATCATCATTTAAGCTTGAACAACATTATTGGCAAGATCAGCGGATAAAATGATATAACAAAGACTGCAATGGTTTTATAAGTAATTTAAGGCTTCACTGAAGGCACTGTTTGGTATTCATTCATGCCGCAGTGCTTCAGACCCTGCTTTATACCTCGTCACTCACGTGGAGCTCAAAAAGACGCCTAACAGGATCACAACTGCAGCTGGCTTTGACATCAAACAGGCTTGCGACATAGTTCAGAACTTGCATGTTTCTTACGGGCTATAGAGTCTTGGTGTATGAGGACGGCTGCTTCGTGGGATTGAAAGATTTTTTGAGCCAGCGTAGTGATTGCATGGTGACCAGCAACGGCAGCAGCACACCGTACAAGCTGAAAGCGGGACTGTCGCAAGGCGCCGTGTTCAGCTCTACATTTTTTTCAACGTAGTAATATGTAAATTGCCTACTCCCTGCCAACGTGCGTCCATATATCTATATCTGCAGATGATCTATGCTTCTTGTCGTCGGGCTACGACAATGCTGTACAAGAACGGCTAGAGGAAGGCATAGATAGATATCTGTGATAGGAGTTTAGACTATGTTTGGATTGCGCGGCCGAATGTGCGTGACAGTTGTGGTGCGCGATGGACGAGGAAGAGCCGGTGCAGGTGCTGAAGGGGCAGCCATGTCACCAGTCTGAGCTGCCGGGTCTGCGCTTTCCTCCCGAACGATCCAAGCAGTGCATCTACCCAAGGCGGGTATTCCTCGGTGAGCTGGGACAGCGGTCCGGGCTGCCCCTGTGCCTGGGCTGAGCCTGTTCCCGGTCTGAGCTGTGCCTGGTCTGAGCCTTCGCGCCTCACGAGCCGAGCAGTTCATTAAGCCTAGGCCGGTGTTCCTGGGTGAGCTGGGAAAACAGGTCTGGCGGTCCCTGTGCCTTATCCGGCCTGCTCCACTGCGGTGTGAGCATATGACGCCGGCGTATTCCGGTGCAGCCGTGGTGGGCAGGCGTCCCGACCCAGCACATACACGAGTGGTTCGTCGTTTGCCGGGCCTCCGCCCCGGCCTCCCTCCCCTGCCTTACCTGGTGCTAGATTCTTCACTGCGACTCTTCGTGCCGTGAGTGTGTGATACTGGCACGTAATTTGACGTAATCCTACCGTGACGCTGTATAAGCGACAAACAACTAGGAAGTGAATTGTGTGTGTTATCGTGTACGTCGTCCTAGTCTCGTCCCCGTGTCATTGAAGCCTCAGTGTGTTCATTGTGTCATCTTTGTGTGTTTGAGGGTTGGGCCCACAACATCGTCATGACAATTTTGGCAAGCTGCCTGGATTTTCCAATGCACAGGAGGGACGATGGAGATTGAGAGGTTGTACGCCATAGGGAAAGAGTTAGGTATAACAGGAGCGCAGCTGAAGCACTGGGTTTATATATTTATTTATTTCAATACTCTCAATGCCACGTGGGGCGTTACAAAGAGGAGTGGGTCTCAATATAATAATTGGAAATCGATGTTTTGAAAGATGATGCAACGGGGTTGCACACAATGGAGGCGGGGAAGCGGTTGCAGCTGGTCGATGTCCTTGGAACGAAGGAATAAGCGTGTAGATTTGTACGTGAACTTGGGACGTGAAACTTGAAGTTGTGATCCGTGCGTGCTGAAATATAATGAGGAGCAGCGAGTAGTGCATTCTTAATGTGATGAATTGGTATGGTATATTTTGTGGAATAGCCCAAGCTGCGCCATTTTTCTTCGTGTCGTAAAGTCAGGGAGGTCCAGAAAAATTTTCATTGCAGTAACACTTGCGGTGCGAGAGTAATTAGAAAGGATGGAACGGGCGGCTCGGTTTTCAATAGCTTCGAGAGAGGAGGTAAGCAAGGCAGACTGAGGATCCCAGATACAGGTGGCATATTCGAGTTTCGACCTTACAAGTGTTGCATACGGTAAAAGTTTTAAAGAGATAGGAGCGAATGAAACGTTTCGGCGAAGGAAACCTAACATGCGATTAGCATTGTTAGCCACGAAATCCATGTGAGTTTGCCATGCCAAGGCATTAGATCTATGAACGCCGAGGTATTTATATGAGGTAACAGCTTCTCAGATAGCATTATTGAGAAAGTAAGGATAACGGATAGGAGCGTTACTGTTACGACATACCATCATTACTTTGCATTTATTTACGTTCAGTTTCATTAGCCATTGAGTACACCAGTTCAGATCAGCTTGAAGCAGCAGTGCGTCGCCTGGTTTAGTTATCTCCCGGTAAATTACACAATCGTCGGCAAAAAGTCTAATCCGTGAGGAAACGTGGGTATGAAGATCGTTATTTTAAATTAAGAAGAGTAACGGCCCAAAAACGGTTCCTTATGGTACACCGGAGGTTACAGTAGAATTAGGAGAGTCATAGCTGTTTGCCGTGACGTACTGTTTTAGATTTAATAAAAAGCACTCAATCCACTGGAGCACGTTGGGGTTGATGTTAAGGGTTTTCAATTTTAGAAGAAGAAGGCGGTGAGAGACGACGTCAAAGAAATCGGTTGACACAGAAATCGCGTGGGAACGGGACCAGCGTGCCCAACATGGCAAAAACGCGAAAGCGCAGGCAGAACAAGAGCGCCTACGATTGGAAGTTGAAGAACGAGTGCTAAAGCTCCAGATCCAGCTTCAGGAAAAGACTGCTGGCGCACAAGGCGCGTTGAGTGACCCAACTACGCAACAGTCGGTTACCAGGGCGGCTCCTGAGGTATTCAGTCCTCATAAGTTGATGCCCCTGTTCAACCAAGCCCGGGATGATTTAGACGCCTACTTGCTACGCTTTGAGCGAGTAGCTACAAGTGAAGAATGACCCCGTTCAAAATGGGCACTCTCTCTCAGCCTTTGCCTGACAGGAGAAGCGTTGATGGTCATAGGACGGCTTGATTCGAATACAGCCCTTGACTACGACCAGCTGAAGGCTACTCTCCTTCAGCGGTTTCGGTGCACCGCTGAGGGATACCGAAAAAAGTTTCGAACCGCAAGGACCGAAGACCACGAGACTGGCCTGCAATATGCAGGAAGAATATAGGCCTACTTCGACCGCTGGGTTGAAATTTCCCACATTGAGAGGACCTTCGAGTCGCTCAGGGACGCCATGATTGCTGAACAGTTTTTGAGATGTTCTGCGTCGCTGCGAGTTCTCCTGAAAGAAAGAGATTGTAAGACCCTCGCCACGTTGTCGAAGAATACCGATTGGTTTATAGAGGCACATAGCCTCACCGATCTAGGTGGAGAGAAGCTCTCCAATAAGTTTGCGTTAGACTCTACTCGCAAGACTGTAACTCCAACAGCGGTGCCGCGGACAACTAATCGTTGTTTCTTTTACTAATCGTTCAACTAATCGTTGTTACCGGACCAACCGTGACCCTGAAGGTCACGGTTGGTCCGGCAGAAAAGAACAAGCAGGTGAACTCCCGAGGAAAAATCAAGGACAAGCTTCGTGTTTGCTGGCTCCCTCGCAAGTCGAAAAACCAGCAGAAGAGGGTGGCGGATACGTCGTGCTTCAACATGGTGAAACGGTCCCAATAGTCAACATGCCATTAATGCGATCAGGCCCCAAATGCGACGGTGGAAATCTGCCAGTGGGAAGAGGCTTCCTCGAATCACAACCTGTGTCTGTCTTACAAAACACTGGCTGCAATACCGTGCTTGTGCGACTGTCTTTGGTACCTGAGGACAAAATGACAGGAACAAAAAGCGCAGTGTTTTTGCTTGACCGCACGGTTCACTACATAGCGGAAGCAATAGTATATTTAGGCACGCCATTCTTTAAAGGAGTCGCGTAAGTTAAATGTATGTATTGAGCGTGCCCGCTCACCTAATGACTGCACCAGTTCACAATTTCATGGTCGCCACAGCGACATAAGAGTGACAGATGAGTTACCCGGTCATGATGAGGTCACCCACCGCTCAGTCAGAGCTACCAGACAGAGAGGACCACACGTTGTCCCAAGCTAAAACCACAGCCGCCTCCTCGAGCCAAACCGAAGACGACGAAGAATCTGGTGCCGAGCTGGTAGCTCTGTCAAGGGAAACGAAGACACGGTCCCTTCCCACGCTGTCTGTTATGTAAACTGCAGCCACTAAAATAGAGCAAAGCAAATTAAAAGCCGTAGAGAAAGACGATGGTTCTCTGAGGCGTTGCTTCGAAAAGGTCAGCAAGATGATGATCGCGGATAGCCACGCAAGCGAATATTACTTAAATGATAACATTTTGTACAGGAAGCACAAAGTAACAGGTGGGAAAATAGTCGATGAACGAGTGGTTCCAAAAGATCTTCGGGCGACCGTGATAAAGTTGGCGCATAATGGGATCCAAACCGGTAACCAGGGTGTGACGACAACGGTGGATCGCATAGTTGCTGAATATTACTGGCCAGAGGTCCAGTCGGAGACTAAATGGTTTGTTAAATCGTGCGACGTCTGTCAACTAACGGTACCCGCGTCATTTATTCGGACGCGCTCCACTGGGGACAATGCCTGTAAGTGACAATGCAGGAAGGCTGCCCGAATCGGCTGAATTGTCAGACACCGCACGAATGGACATTTTGCGACTAAAAGACCTGTTACAGCAGCCTGTACTATAGGCTCTAGGCTGGAGCAAACGCTTACTACGCAGGGATGCCTCTTCGAGAAGTCTCGAAGAATTTATTTCGCAGGAACGCGACGGCAGTTAGTTCCCCGTGTCCTACGCTAGCCGGCAGCTTCTCTGGCGTGAGGCTGCCTATTCCACAAGTGAGAGAGAGTGCGAGTGCTTCGTCAGTGTGTGGGCTTTCGATACTCCGCCGTGCTAGAACCCTCCTCAATTTCTTGAACGGGGGGGGGGGGGGACGTGACAAGAATTTAGACTATGTTTGAATTGCGCGGCCGAATGTGTGTGACAGTTGTGGTGCGCGATAGACGAGCAAGAGGAAAAGCCGGTGCAGGCGCTGAAGGGGCAGCCATGTCACCAGTCTGAGCTGCCGGGTCTAGGCTTTCGTCCCGAATGAGCCAAGCCGTGCATATACCCAAGGCCGGTGGTCCTGTGTGATCTGGCAGAGCGGTCCGGGCTGTCGCTGTGCCTGGGCTAAGCCTGTGTTCGCTCTGAGCTGTGTCTGGTCTGAGCCTTCGTGCCTCACGAGCCGAGCAGTTCCTCTACCCTAGGCCAGTGTTCCTGGGTGAGCTGGGATAACAGGTCTGGCTGTCCTTGTGCCTGATCGGGCCTGCTCCACTGCTGTGTGAGCATATGACGCCGGCGTGTTCCGGTGCTGTCGTGGTGGGCGGACGTTCCGACCCAGCTGCTACATGAGTGGTTCGTCGTGTCTCGGGCCTGCGCCCCGGCCTCCATCCCCTGCGTTACCTGCTGCTAAATTCATCACTGCGACTCTTCGTGCCATGAGTGTGTGATACTGACACGTAATTTGAGGTCATCCTACAGTCACGCTATATAAGCGACAGATAACTAGGAAATAAATTCTGTGTGTTATCGTGTACGTCGTCCTATTCCCGTCCCTGTGTCATTAAAACATATCTGTGTTCATTGTGCCATTTTGGGTCTTTGAGGCCTGGGCCCACAACATCATCATCACAGTATCCCAGTTGCTTTCACTAACCATTCACAAGAAGGCCTCGAGGCCAGCTCAGCCTTTCAGTCAACCAGACTGTGATTTTTCTTGTACGGACACATCGCTTTCTTTGGATTACCCAGGACCGAATGCTAACGTGGCGAGCTCATATATGAACCATGGGGAGCTTGCGAATCGGACATCAAATATTATGTGACGCATCACAGGCACAAAATGGGGTGGCATAAACGAAATCTCTTTTAAAGCTTCATGTGACTCTTGTGTGGTAAGCTGTTGCATATTCTTACCAGTCCATGCAAGGTTTAACCCAGTCAACAGGGCACCCCGTAGTATTTGCCTCGGTTTACCGCATACAACCCTCAGTAGACTTTGGATTAGAGGAGAAAAATAACTGCCCATATAAGTTCTTAGCATTCAAAAACACTTCTGACACTTCGCTCGCTATATCGACAAAGCATTATACTCACTCACTGCGTGACAAACTTCTTCAAAGAAGTGAACTAATTGATAGCACATTACGACCTTATGAAGGTGTACTTCCCTTACAACATCATTTGAACCGTTTATATATATGCCATTCTCCATGGCAGCTCATCACGCCTTCTATGACAGGGAACATTCCACTTTGACTTTTGTTTTCTATTTATTAAAAAACGGCAATACAGAACCCTGAAGCAAAGCTTCTCACGCTCCTACAAATGAGCCGGTTTCAGCAGGGTTAAACATGCGCAGTTACAGACGACTCTACATCAAATGATAGCTCTCGTATAGCTTTCCATATTCCTGCAAATCGAGTTGACCGAAGTTACCGACTATCCTATAAGACATCGTATACTGTAGCAGAGCTTTTTTGGAATATTCCAAGCTGATGACAAATGATATCAGTCGGCTTTGGATGGTATACTTCGACTATAAAAGACATCTAGAAGTAATCAAGTACCTTTATTTCCATGTCAATGATGTGATAATATTGAAAAATACCGACGAACGCTTCTCTTACTGATCATTAGGTCTGTTTTGAGTGGCTACCGAACCAGGTTGGAATTACGGAAACGACTTGACAGACATTTTAGGTACTGCAGCTGAAACATTATGTACCCTGACACCGGTGACGTTTTCTCTATCTGACGTCAAGAATTTCTTTGCACACTGCGGCATAAACTTTGCAAACACATGTGGTTCGAAGAACATGCAAAATCTTCACTAAAACTAGCCTTGCGGTTTTCACAGAAGCAAAAGATTGATCGCCCGATCGACACACTTCTCTGCCGTTTACGCTAAGATGTAGCCTACACGCATCGCATCTTGTGTAGCATCAGGGGACTAACGTCCCAACATGTAGTCCCCATGATAACGCCGAAGCCTCAGTGGAGCATATTGTCACAGAATGTACTCAATATGACGAACAGCTGGTTTGCCTACATGATCATTGGAACAATCCTGACAGACGTCCACTCATAATGAGCAAAGGGCTTGGACCGTAGTTGTACCCTGTAAGCAGAGGTGTACGGTTCTACTCCCATCGACGGCTTATAAGTAACAATACTGCTTCTCTGGTTCTTCGATAACGAGCTGGTCTCGTGGCGGTGGTGTCCTTAAGAGTATGTTAAGAGATTTGTGTGGACACCTTCACTCCTGTGCAATGAGCGATCATCCTATAGTTACTGGACTGTGCTTGTGGGGCTGGTGCCACTAGATGAGACCATCTTTGTGCGCGTGTGTGTGTATCATGTTTTTTTATTCTTTCTTT
This sequence comes from Dermacentor silvarum, assembly GCF_013339745.2. Taxonomy (NCBI): domain Eukaryota; kingdom Metazoa; phylum Arthropoda; class Arachnida; order Ixodida; family Ixodidae; genus Dermacentor; species Dermacentor silvarum. Next base: position 81,040,167 of record NC_051156.1, on the reverse strand, counting down.
TTTTTTCTTGCGTCGAAAATTAGGGATTTTCGGATAGCTTGCTGTGACGTGGCCTACATTCCCTTGCTTCTACAAAAAAAAGTTGTCGCAGTTTCACCTGAAAGGCGAAGCATCAATTGCGATAGCAAACTTGTAGAGATCTATACGGAGTAATGTTATTAGCTTTATCAGCTGTATAAACTTGGACATGCAGCAGCACCGGCAACACGCAGAACTGTTGTCGACGCCATCGGCGTTTTGCCCGCGTTCGTTCAAAATGCGTGCGGCGTTGGTGACTGTTGCCGGAGCCTCTGATATAAATAGGCACTGCGTGCCGCAGCTAAACGTCGCCTCCCTTCCCTCCCCCTCCCCCACGGCCTCTCGCTCGTCGGAAGAAGGCGCGTTTGCTCTACATACATGGTGATTGTGAAGGAGAACAGAGACGCCTACTTCTGCAGCCCTTAAGCGAGCACGGCGCAGAACGCGCGTTTGTTCTTCGCCGTGCGTTCACTCCCCGTGAAAGACGCGCCCCTCGTGCCCTTTCACTCGCAAATACAGCGTTCGGCGCGCGGCGACGATTTCTTCTCCAAATGACGTCATACGGAACCTCACGGCGACGGCGACGGCAGAAATCTGCTTTTGAATGTCCATATAATTGCTATCGCAATAAAAAGACTGCTGCTCAGACGCTCCACCACCTTTCACGTACGCATGTGCGGTTTCTAGCCTGCAAAAGCCTGTTCGTCATCGCAACCACTCTGACTCATTCGTACTGCATGTTCTTGCTTGATTTTATTGTTTTTGTTGCTTTTATTGAAAGGTATTATACATTTCTTCCGTACCCTGATTGTTATCTTTCCACGCCGTCAACATATACATGTATATTCAAATACGTTTTGGCATAAAATATCAACAATTTAACAAAATTACTGAAATGAACATTTCCATGGAGACGATGCTATGTCACCGTATCTTATTTGCCTCTTTATATGGTTAGTGATATCCCTGCGTTGGCTGCCTGCCATGGTGTATGCTGGGACATGTGGTCGCAGAGATTCTGACTCGAGTCAGAAGCTGAGGCGTCAAGAAATGAAAGTGCACAAGAAACATCCGTAGCACGTCTGTCACTGTCCTAGGTGCCGTAGCGAAGTTTACCCCCGGAACACGACTTGGTATACCGGGGCAGCAATGTGCATCAGGAGAGGATGGGGAGGGAGGCAAAGTGTTGGAGGGTCATACTATAAAACCTTCAGAAACCGTTCTGTGGAGTGTCAAATCGATAACTCGTGTTCCGACCTCGAAACTGAAGGAGCAGCATCGCCAGAGACGAATACAAAGATAATCGTCTCAACAACCTCTTAAACTGTGCAAACCTACATGTAAAAGCACAAACCAGCGCTAAATATCACGTCGCTGCTGCTACCGACCAATCCACACCATGGTCATAACCACCTTTGTAGAAACGAAACGAACACGTGATTCACCGTGCGAAAGAATATGCTAGATCGTTCCGCTATGGCAAGCTGTTCACCGATTGCGGTGTACAGGCAAATTTTATATGAATTTTGATGTGGTGGGCCATCCCCTGAAATAATTAGGGCGTGGGTAGCTTGTTCCGCTGCCAACGTGCAGTCCATCCCTGCAGCACTAGGGTGGGCACTGGGACAGTTAGGACTCCGCGTCGACAACTATAGCGCTAAAGCCGATGACACAGAAACAACGGTGTAACTATGTTGACGCCATAACAGTGCTATAATTTTGCTTATTTTCGCGAAGTATGATTTTATACCGTAATAGCTTTAAGGAGAACTAATACCGAAGACGCATTATCGTTCTAAAAGTTGAGACGGCTAATGGCGAATGGGGTAATCCTACTGGTAAAGGCAGCTCCACTACATTTATACTCAAATTATTCTCAATGTCGGCCACTGTTGCGCTTCGTATTGCGTACAAAAGCGCAACCAGCACGGCATTTAGAAGGTCAGAAGTGATTATGATTTGGTACTTACTCTTCGGAAATCTAGGACGCACCCCTTTCCGTTTGCGTACCTTCTTCCGGAACTGTCCGCGCAGCCGAGGTTGTAACCAGCCTGTAAACAGAAATACTTATCTTGTCGAGATCAACAATGAATTATTAAGCCTTCGATGCAAACGAATTCAATATAAAACATTCGCATATTAGCTTGCAACACATCTATTTTGAGATCTGCAGCCAAACAAGCATGTTTTGGCCACTGATATTCTTGCTTTGCATCCAAAACTACAAACGGCTCAATAAGTCTTAAACCTTTTCGTGGTGTTATTTTAGAGGAAGTACGTTTTACAACATCCAATCCATCTTCTTTTACATCCATATTTTGCGTTGAACGATCTTGCGCACCAGCGCTCTTAATGTAATTACAAGAAGCCCAAATTATTTCAGCTGCAAAGATAGTCAAAATTGTGCGTAGATAAGTCAGTGGATCTCCGGGCCCCCAAAAATTTCATGTTGATTTTGTTCGTGGCAATAGCCACCCCGAAGCTTGCCCCTAAAATATTATTAAAACGGGTAAGAGCGTTTACTTAAGTTATGTGCGTAATTTTTGTTACTGTTAGGCAGTTTAAGAAGTTATGCTCATAATGACACTTAAAGGACACTAAAGACAATTAAGAAGTCGACGTGGACTGCTGAAATATCATTCCAGAAACTTCGAACCCATGAGATGCTATTTTCCCGGAAACTAAGTATTTTTATTCTAGAACCTCGCAACGCTTGTTTCGTGCAACGAAAATACTTAGTTTGCGGGAAAATTGCATCTCATGGGTTCGAATACCTCTATGTCAATTCAAATATCCGGCAACGCCAACCGGCGAGTCTTGACGTTGCATACGTCATCACTGCCATTTCCTGCCCTCGGTGTGTAAAACGGCACCCGACAGACGGTGGTAGGATGCGCCGCTGCAGTGCTTTAGCGCGGCAGCTATTTTTGGTCAAGTGGCGTGGATCGTTCGCGCATCCCGCGACATCACCTGGAGTAAGTGAGTGAATGAGTGAAAGAACATAATTGGACGTCCAGCGAAGAAGTAAACTCGTCGCGCACCGGCTAGTCCCACCTGGGAACCGGCAGGTCTAGCCCACCGGCCCGGTCGCGGGCGCACCGGACAGCCAGGATTTGATTGTCTAGAGCAGGGCTACGCAGACGCGACTTCCACTCCTCCTTGCCGAACTTGGGATATCTCGACCCGCACTTCTAGAGCATGTGTGTTAGAGTAGAGGTCTACCCGCAGGACGGGCACGCGTCGTCGCGGTATACGTTGGGTAAAAACTTCGTGTAGAACGGCCAGACACGGACATGTGCCAGTCTGTAAGAGTCTAAAAGAAACGGCTTGCGCCCAATTCAACTTGAAGTGACCCGATGGAAAGACCTTTCTATAAAGACACGTAGAAGAGTTTCATAACCTCGTTGTGAGTAGCGGGAGCGTCCATGTTGCCATAGGGGGGAGGGGAGTCGGCGCTCTTTACAGAAGAAACGCACTGAGTGGTCTCTGGATCTTTACTGCAGCATACACATGTCTCATCTAATTCCGAATATTTGTTCCGATATGTTTTCGTCCTTAGGCAACCGGCTCGAGCCTCAAATAGCAAGGCACTGCCCTTTGTGTTATCGTACAGATTTTCCCTTCTAATTTCTTTCTTCTCATTCTTGTAAATCTCCATTGTCCTTTTCGTTTCCATTCTTTGCATCCAATTCACGGTCTCTATTTCTCTCACTTTCTTTCTGATGACCCCTGGTTGTCTATTTACAGTTTCGATTATCCTGTACTTGGTTGCCAACTTCCTTGACCTCTTCCTCCATTCTGTGTCCACGCTTTTCATGTAGATATACTTGTGCACTTTAGCCGCCCATTTATTTTCATCCATGTTCCTGAGCCTTTCTTCAAAACTAATTTTGCTTTGTGCTTCTCTGACTTCAAAAGAGGCCCAACCCATGTCTCCATGCACTGCCTCATTTGTCGTATTACCGTGTGCTCCCAAAGCCAACCGGCCTACTGATCTTTGGTTAACTTCCAGACCCGCCAATATATCCGATTTAAGCATATAATGGCATTTGCGAATGTTAGCGCTGGCACCATTACTCCCTTCCAGATTCCACGCACCACCTCATACTTATTGTGGCCCCACAGTGCTCTGTGTTTCATTAATGCTGCATTCCGCTTCCCCTTTATTTTCAGATTATCTTGGTGGTTGCTTGAGTAATTCTTTCCTTCGTTTATGTGTACGCCGAGGTACTTATATTGCTTCACTATGGGTATTACTTTCTGTTGAATTGACACCACGAAGTTACTCGTGTGCTCATTAAAGATCATAATCCCTGATTTCTCTGTGCTAAACTTAAGGCCTAGATTTGTCGCTGCGTTCCCACAGATATTCGCAAGTATCTGTAAATCTTTTTATTGTCCGCTAGTAGCACAATGTCGTCTGCGTACATCAGTCCAGGGATCTTCTGTTGCACCATTTGTCCATTACGCATGTAGGATAAATCAAAACCTAATTCGCTGTTTTCCAGTCGTCTTTCTATGCCCTTGACGTAAAGCGTGAACAACAATGGTGACAGAGGGCATCCTTGCTTCAATCCTTGGTGAATTCCCACCATTTCATTTCCTTTTCGGCCTTCCCATGCCACTTGTACTTGGTTGTCTCGATATATCTCCCTCAGCAGCTCCACGAAATCGTCATCTATGCCTTCGTATTGAAGAATATCCCACAACAATTCCCTGTCTACGTTGTCATAAGCTCCTTTAATATCTAGAAATGCTATCCATAAAGGTCTTTTCTGAGCTACTGAAATCTCTATGCACTGAGTTAGTACAAACATATTGTCTTCTAAGCGTCTGCCTGGCCTGAACCCATTCTGTAGTTCCCCCAATACACCGTTTTCCTCCACCCACTTCGACAGTTCTAATTTTATGGCTTGCATTGCCATTCTATATATCACCGACGTTACTGTAACTGGCCTGTACGAGCTCGTCTTATCCTTATCTCCTTTGCCTTTGTAGATAAGATTCATCTTACACTCGGTGAGCTCGCGCGCACCCTCGTGAGCAGACCCACTGAGGTTCGGCGGAGCACCCTCGACCAACCCTACGTGAGCAGAGAACCAGTGAATCGAATCATGCGTGAGAGCATCTGCAATCGAGACGCCGAGAAGACGAGCGGCTTGCTTGGCGATGCAACCCTTCTGAAAAGCCCTAACTGCCGTTTTGGAATCGCTATAGATCTCGGACCCACGACCGTCTAGCAGGGCGAGGGCGATGGTGGCTTGCTCGGCGACTTCAGGGTCTGAAATGCGAGTCGAAGCGCTATTGGAAACATTGCCGCTCGAGTCTACCACGACGACGGCAAAGGTCTTCGCATCGCTGTACTCTGCGGCGTCGACAAAGCTTGCCCTGATAACTTGTTGCTTGATCTGCTTGAGGATCGCTACTGATCTGGCCTTGCGTCTGCCCTCGTAGTGGACGCGATGGACGTTTCGGGGCACGGGGGCTACTTCGAACTTGTCTCGAATGCACCTAGGGATCGGTGTACTGACCCTCGAGGATCCCGCAGGGGGGTAACCCAGCTCTCCGAGGATGCGTTTAGCTGCCGCTGTGGTGGTCAGGCGAACGAGTGGCGCGCGTTCTTGGACTCGGCAATCTCCTCGGCGGTGTTGTGTACCCCCAGTTTGAGGAGATCCTAGGCAAGTGTCCTGATGGTTGAGGAGATCCTCGGTATGGGCACGAGAGCCCATTTGACTACTTTGCGGATGAGAGCGTTGATCTTGTCTCGGTGTGCTATGAGCCAGTTGTTCATAGAAATCGTGTACGTGAAGTGTCATAGTATTAAGGCGTTGATCAGCCTGACGAGATTCGCTTGCTTCATGCCTCGGAGTCTGTTTGCGATTCAGCTAACGAGGCGGAAGGCATTGTCCGTCTTTGCGATGATCTTGGGGAGCGCCATTCCGTTCCCACCGTGCAATTCGACAAACATGCCCAGGACCCGAGTGACGTCTACCTTGGGCATCACCCCTCCCCCCACCCCGTCACAAGTGCGAAAACTGATGCTGCTTTCGGAGACTGGCTTCCAATGTTCGGGCCTGCCTCCTTTCTCTTTTCTGTAAAGCAGAAGCCCTGACTTGGCGGGGGAGCATCGAAGTCCGGTGGGGCGGCGATACACCTCGATCACGTCGATCGCCTCCTGCATGGCTTCTTGGACTCTGCCCTCGCAGCCGCCGGAGCAACAGATAGTGATGTGGTCGGTGTAGGTGGTGTGCTTTACGTCCTCGACGCCTGCCAACCTCTTTAAAAAATCAATTTTACTGTAGCGGCAGCAGCATCGGCGTCGCATGAGAATTACGTAGACGCTCGCGTCTACGCGAGGCGCGAGCGGCTGGCACGCACCGGCAGGGGCTAGGGTTGCGAAGGAGATTAAAAATGTTACGCTAAGAGATCGAGTGTCGGTTTTTGTTCTCCCGCGAGAGCCCGCTACTTTCCCGGTCTACATGGTCGCTCGTCGCCACAGTTTGGTGACCTCGGACGCGATACTGCCATACGCTCCTGTGGTAGAGACGACCATGGACCAGACCAAGGCTACGAGAGCTCAAGGCGAGAACCCTTCCGACGAACGCGGTGAGCCCTTCTGTTCGGCCATCGCTGTTCGCCTCCCACAGTACTGGGACCAGCATCCTTAGGCGTGGTTTCTTCGGGCTGAATGGCAATTTCAAGTCCCTTGTATCCGGTCTCAAACCTCGAAGTTTCTTCACGCCGTTGCAGCGCCCTAGCCCACCGCCATTGACGAAGTAGCAGATTTGTTGAACGCCCCATTGTCTACGCCGCCTACGACGATCTCAAGGCCGCCCTGCTACAGCGCACAGCAGCTTCTGTCCGCTGAAGAACTCGATGACCGACGCTCTAGTCAACTTCTTCGCCGAATGAGGCAGCTGCTCGGAGACAACGAGAGATCCATCGACGACATGCTGTTGCGCTAATTGTTTTTGCAACGACACCGGGCTAACGTACAGATTGTCCTGGCGGCAGCCTCTACCATGGATCTTACCGGACTTGCCGCTTTGGCTTACAAAGTCATAGAATTAGCCAACCCAACCATCGCAGCGACCACATCGTCTCCGGGTGACAATACAACCGACCTGCAAACCCTTCCCTGCTCTTCAGCAGCGCAATCTCCGCTCGACTCCTTCTGCGAGCCCCTGGAACGCATCATCTGTGGAGCGGAACATCGCCACACGTCATCTCGTCGCCCACGCAGCTGTAGGTCCAGCAAATCAAGATGCACGAGCACCCGAAATGACACATCACCTACAACGTCTGGCGTTTGCTACTAGCAACGCCGTTTTGGAAACGACGCTAGTCACTTTCGGCGTCCCTGCCCTTGGCAGGGAAACAGGCCGGCCAATCTCTAACGGCGACGAGTGGTCCGGCCCAACACACAAGTCGCCTTTTCTACGTGACGGACAGAGTTATGGGACAACGGTTCTTAGTCGACACAGGAGGTGATGTCAGCATTCTCGCCGCTCACCACTCCGAACGAAAAGCGACACCTGTGCTGCTTTTGCAAGCCTTCAACGGCACCAGGATTCCAGTTTTCTCGTCACGCTCCGTCATGCTAAACCTTGGCCTTGGTTGAACGTTCCGCAGGATTTTCCTGGTTGCAGACGTCCGTCATGCAGTTATTGGAGCAGACTTCGGACTCCTTGTCGACGCAACCCGCAATATAGTCTGGGCTCCTGCTCACATGGGACTAAAAGGGAATGAGGCAGCCGCCGCCGCCGCCCATGCGCTCTCTTGCCGGGCATTCCCACTCGACTCCCCAGATCAGGATGATCTCGAATTCAATCCGGCATATTCTTTCCGCGAAATTGTTTACCATTACGAATCTGACCACAGCCTTTATCCACGCCCGTGTAAAGGCCTAGGTAAAGCGGAGGAGAGGCTTCTACTCCTACTTTACGAAACACTGTGCGTGCCCAGCAGGTCTGAAACACTTCGATTCCGCCTTTTCCGGCAGTTGCTCGCACTGCGGGGAGACGTCTTCGGACATCTACCACATGGTGCGGGCCTGCCCCTCTAATCCTGCTATACCCCCTATCACCAATGCAACCCGGGAGGACTGAGAGGCGGCCCTGCTTGGCTGCTCTGACCTTCAGACCCAAAAGGCCTTGGTCGGACGAGCCCAGGCAGCGGCCAACGCCAATAGGGTGCCGTACTAGGGATTCCCACCTAATATTTGTAGGGGCCGTCCCTTTAAGGGGCTGTCCCTGCATAACTCTTACAGATGTATTCTCATTAAGAGGCCGAATAAAATAATGTTTCCCACCACCTACACCAGAGCGGAACTCTCCAATGCGAATATTGGCCTTCCTGTCTGTTAGAAGACGTAGCTGTGTAATCTAGAACTGAGACGTGGAATTCTCTTCTACTTGCAGTTTGTGCGAGTTTCGGGATCCAGCAAAACCAAGGCGGTACTATGGTATAACGGTACGGAAACTCGAAAGCTTGGGCGGCGCCGAGTCGAGCGAAAATTTTACCTTTCGACCGGCCGCGTCGTTGTGATCGGTGTAATGTCAGTGAGCTCTTTTTTTCTAAAATGAAATCGAACTGGTCAACATTTGCTTTCGTCGTATAATTCAATAAAATGATGTGTCAAGGTGTTTATTGACAGGATTGAGAGGTCGAACTCGGTGCGGCAGTCAGAACCCTGTGAGCAGTCAGGACAAGCCCCGTGCGTAAAAGCGCTGGTGATGCGCCTGTCTGACCGGCACTTCGTCGTATTTTATACACCGGAGATGCACCTGGCTAACCGGCACTTCTTCTTCCTTACATTTGTCCCCCGGAGAAAAAGACGCCATCCTGGCGATCTAAGCATACGGTAACATAGAGGGATCGTAGAAGGGCTTGAGCCGATCTACGTGAACCGTTTCGCGACCGCGACGGCGCTGATCAGAGGACGGTGACACAGGCTCGACGACATAATTCACGGGGGAAGTTTGTGCAATTACACGGTAAGGTCCATGATATCTTGGCAGCAGCTTAGAAGAAAGGCCGGGAGCTACAGGTGGAACCCACAGCCAAACCAACGAATCGGAAGGGAAGCTTGGGGGAACACAGCCACCACGACGGAGCTTCTGTTGTGTCTGATCTGCGGCGGTAAGACAACGGGCGAGTTGTCTGCATTCTTCAGCATGCTCCGCAGCTTGAGACACAGGAACACATTCCGATGAATCAGGCTGGTAGGGCAGCATGGTATCGATGGTATCGATACAGTAAGAAAAGCGGAGAAAAACCAGTGATAGCTTGACTGGCAGTATTATAGGCGAACGTGACGAACGGAAGCACAGCGTCCTAGTTGGAATGGTCGGACGCGACGTACATGGCGAGCATGTCGCCAAGAGTACGGTTGAAACGCTCCGTCAGCCCATTCGTCTGTGGATGGTATGCGCTAGTGGTCCTGTTGATGATGTGACACTCCTTCAGAAGCGACGCCACGACTTCATATAGAAATGCGTGGCCTCGATCACTGAGAAGTTCCCGAGGTGCTCCGTGATGAAGAACAAAATGCCGCAGTATGAAGGATGCAACATCTTGGGCAGTTGCAGATGGAAGTGCAGCGGTTTCTGCATAGCCAGTGAGGTGATCCACTGCAACGATAATCCAGCGGTTGTCAGCACCAGTTCAAGGAAGCGGGCCGTAAAGGTCGATTCCGACCCGATCAAAAGGACGGGATGGGCAAGGAAGCGGCTGCAAGGGTGCGGCAGTGGAAGTAGGGGCCGACTTTCGGCGCTGGCAGTCGAGGCAGCAGTGGACGTACTTCCGAACGAACTTGTACCGGCCAGTAATACCGGAGCCTAAGGCGGGTGTAGGTCTTTAACACGCCACCGTGTGCACATTGGGGATCAGTGTGAAACGATGCGCATAAATCAGCCCAAAGATGACGCGGTATTACTAGGGAGCCATTGCCGACCTTCGGGGGGATAATTGCGACGGTATAGGAGTTGGTCGCGAATAACAAAGTGATGCACCTGCCGCCGTAGAGTCCTAGACGCCGTAACAGTGGTAGGATCAGAGAGAAACTCCAAAAGCAAAGAAATCCACGGGTCTTTGCTCTGCTCAGAGCGCATGTCATCGATGGCAAGTGCAGAGAGGACAAAGTTGAGTGGGCAAAGACTGTCAGGATCAGGGTCAGGTGATATTAGCGAGCGGGAGAGAGCGTCAGCATCGGTGTGCTTGCGTCCAGAGCGGTACACAACCCGGATGTCGTACTCTTGCAAACGGAGTGCCCAGCGTGCGAGGCGGCTAGAGGGGTCTTTCAATGAGGAGGGCCAGCACAGCGCATGGTGGTCCGTTACTACATTAAATTGGCGGCCGTCTGTTTTTATAACTAGTTATAACTAGTGACAGAAGTTAAATGACGAGTGCCGTCATCATCGGGCATGTACCTGAATCCTGCCCTGCATTTACATAGATTTCTCGATTATTGACGATAATACGATAATACTGACGCCTTGGATATACTCAAGCACTGATCCATCATTTTAGCTGGACTTTGCATTTGCCTTTAGTGTCCCTTTAAAAGATAGGAGGCGGTATTTAGGACACGGAATTCGCGACAATCATGCAATGACTTTGCGACAATCATGCAATGACTTGCAATAAATCACCATTTTCCTGTATAAAGTATACTTCGTATATTGTGCCGGGTCTGCGCTACTTATAAACGTTCGCATTGCAGGTTGTTTTTTTTTTGTCTTTTTTATCACTTTTTTGCTGTCAGCACGCTACCTGGCTTTTGGTATGCACTAATTGTATAGGACTGATACAGCGTCTTCAGAGCCGCAGCATATTTCTTAAAACCGGGGACATTCTTCTAAAATATAGGCTATATACTGTTGCTATCATATAGTCGCCAAAACAACCTTCTGATCTACGACAGGTTCATATATTTACATAGGGACCATGTTATGCCACATCAGTCCTACGAACAGCTACTGCATTTGACGAAACCATCATCCAGCACCAGTCGTTATATTTGAGCTCAATGTTCGCCTTCTAAATAAGGAGGAGGAATAAACTTTTATTGTAGAACCAGCACGTTATGATGGCCGGGCCTAAGCCTCCCGTGAGGGGACGTTAAAGCTTGCCGTGAGGCGGCGGCGAGGCAAGCCTTTTAAATAATGTTTTTTTTTTAACAACAAAGCTGTGCTTCTTCGATTTTTCACTTCTAGCTACCCGCGGGCTGCCAGAGCCAGCCAGAGCGCCTTCGTTTTTGTCGGGTTGCTCCGCCCACCGCGTGACGCACTTCCGACACGCGTTCGTTTTGCTCGGGCTGGACGGTTCTGGCTACCCGCGGGCTGCCAGAATCAGCCAGGACGATGTTGGTCTGGCTCATGGAGGGAGGAAAAACTGAGGAGGGGCCCTGACGTCACTCTTTGCGAAGCGAAATCAAGCCGGAAGTTGCCGTTACTCCGCCATCTTGTCGTGGCAGATTCTCCTCTCTTGTTTACATTTCTCGCGAAACCACGTCGCGCTGCGCGCAACTGGGCTGCTGGGGCACACGTGCTCCGCAGTGATCCTAAACCGACAGATATGATCGCGATGTGTGATCGCACTACCGTTGTCGATGTCATGTTGAAAGAAGTTCATAATGAAGTTCACACCACGCGGGAGCAGTGGCACGAGCGCGTGCCGAGCGCGAGGCACCTGTGCAGCTCTGAGAGCAGCTGTTTCTTATTTATTTTAGCGTTACATCGCCGGCGCAGGCTAGCGTATACAAGCTTCGCTTGAAAAAGAAAAGTAACTGGACGGGTTAATATGTTTTGGCAAATGCTGAAGGTCTTCTTTTATCTGTGAACGTACATTGTAGTCAGGGTAGGTAACTTTGCCCGAATTTCGTCGCCTTAGTGACAGATTCATATAGGCAGTTTTGGAGGACTTTTTTGTGACATTCGCGCTGACGACACAGCAAGTTAATTTTCTTGGTAAAGCTGTCCAGCGGCCTTTTACCGAATTCAATGCTTCGCACTCTTTTTATCACGGTGGGAACGTATGCGTCTAAATTTCTCATTACTTCTAAAGACACGCTGAACACCTTATTAAATGAGCCATCTGAGTAGACGAATCTGTTGGCAAAGCACAATCTTCAGATCTAATACCGTTTTGGAAAATGTATTTCCCTTTAAACACTGCGTCGGTTGAATCAACACAGCAAAAAACAACTAAAGCAATAGTTTAAACATAACAACAAAGACGCGTACGCACAAATAACACAACACAAAATTGGAAGAAGTCATCTTCATCATTTAGCGAGTTTTCGCCAAAAATAGTGTTTTGTGTCTTAACCAGGATTAGTAAAAAAAATCTGATTTAGATTACCGGCAGTCGCTCTTAAATCGTAAACACAAATAAGCCAGACAAAAAACTACAAGAAATGCACTCACTCCTTCGTAATAGAACGCATCCGAAACATCGTGTCCTTCACCTTCCTTTTTTTCCGGTTCTTTCTGTTGTGGTTCCTCTTTCTTTGGGCTTTCCTCTTCTGATTATGGTGAAGACATTAAAATCGCGATGAGACATGGGGGGAAAATGGGTCCTTCATTATCGCTGTTTGGAACATAAATTTTTTACTAATAATACCTCAAGTGCTCCAGCTGCGGAGTATTACAAAACAATTATTTTCAAGTCAGACAGCTTGCACTTTTTAAAACAATGTGACACATATTGTTATTCTATTAACACATCACGTGCCCTCAATGCAGGGCCCCAGCGGCGGTAGCTCCTCCTTCGGCTTTGGCGATCATCTCACGCTGATCCTCCAATGCCGAGCTGGCCCGCACCATCTGCCAATGTACGCGTGTTGCATTTCGGTTGAGGGGGGTTATTAAGGATTTTTTGGCAGGCCGCTGTGTACAGAAAGGACAAAGGGGTCAATAAAGGGTGGGGTACATCGCCTGGAGGAGCGTGAAGTGAGGATAGGTGTTGGTCTGGAGATGTCTCCATGCCGTTAATTTTCATTAATTTATAATTTCTTTAATTCGCTTATTAAGTACAAATTATTTCCCTTTGTTGTCCTTGGTGTCATTATTTCTTCGCTTCTCATGTTTTGATGAATAGAAATCGGGCCCCTCGGTTCCCTTTCTTCTCGTTCACTATACTATACGTATATATAGGGTCATTCCACGCCATCGGTCCCAACCGTGACGCTCGAGAAAAATCATTTATTTCAAAAAATTACAAAAAAATTTACACGTATATAAGCATTACTTGCACAGTATTTTGCCAATATATCTTGAGCGGGAAAACGTTTTTGGGCACGTGAGGGCCATTTGAATTTCACGAAATGGTGGAAAACCACATGCAAGAAACAAATTTGCCAAACATCCACCGTTTTGCGCATTCTTTCAAAATTTGCGTTTTTGCGTTGTCTGCACATTTTTCAGTTTCATAAAACAGTCATAAAACATTTTCATAAGATAACTTTATGTTTTTTTTTTCTTAGCCCCGAGCTCAAAATAACCGAATTTAGCGTTTTGGGGAATATTTTCACAAAAAGCGGTCAGGGAAGAAAACCTGTAATTACTTTTACAGAACTTTTCCTAAAACGTACTATCTTCTGAAATTTTATTTTTATCTATGTTCTGCTCATAGGGTCTAAAATAAAATCGTGCATTTGGCAAAAACGCTATTTTTGCCTATGTTTAGACGTTGGTAACACGTTGGTCTATGAAACAATCTGCAGAAAAGCGGATATAATTGAGAAGCGCAGCAACTTACGCTACAGAAATTTTAATGAATGTAATAAGCGTATTTATTGAGAAAAAGGTTTTTGAATTTGATTCCCACCATTCCATTATTTTGGTTCGCGCTTCGGATTCACCTGATAGCATGTTGGTGGGAAATACAAACCAACAGAATATGGTGGTGTATCCATAGCATATGGTTTTCGGTTCTTTTTTCCATACTGTATTTTTTGTATATTACATATAAATGCGGTTTCAAAGGTAAATAAACATCTAACAATGTCGTTGGCTTCAATACCCCAATGCCCCCAATAATAAGCAGCTGTACTTATGGCATGCTGCTCTGATTATCAGTTATCTTAAAAAGAAAAGGAGTCTCAACCATGAGGCTATGGTGGCTAGAGAAGTAAGTGTGCTGACCGAGCGTAGTTCACCGCTTCTCCGCATCATGACGCAAAAGTGGCGCTACAGTCAGCAGAACGGTTCTCAATGGCGCATGTTGTCTCCGTACGCAGGGAAGAGTGTGTGCACGCAGGGAAGACAAAATGCGTGCTGGAGGACATATTGCTGCCGCTGATTTCACCTATGATGTATGCTTCAAATACCATTTTGTGTAGTGCAAGCAATGTTGTATGAGTAATCGTGCTTTGTCACAAAATACGAATTGCTGCAACTATTTTATTAGCTTGTATGGATGTACCTGGCACTAAACCTTTAGCGGTTTTGAACGACTGCGGAGTTATATTGGAGTTTTACGCTGCGAACTAGTGAACTAGGTTTGGTGCAGCCAAGTATCGTTTAAATCAAATAAATTTCAACGTCCAGAAACACACGGGCTGTCTGTGACAGACGCCGCATGGGGCATTCCAGAATACTGGTTTGCACCCCCTAAGAGTAGTTCATCATCATCATCATCATAAGCCTATATTTTATGTCCACTGCAGGACGAAGGCCTCTCCCTGCGATCTCCAATTACCCCTGTCTTGCGCTAGCGTATTCCAACTTGCGCCTGCAAATTTCCTAACTTCATAATCCCATCTGGTTTTCTGCCAACCTCGACTGCGCTTCCCTTCTTTTGGTATCCATTCTGTAACCCTAATGGTCCACCGGTTTTCCATCCTACGCATTACATGACCTGCCCAGCTCCATTTCTTCTGCTTAATGTCAACTAGAATATCGGCTATCCCCGTTTGTTCTCTGATCCACACCGCTCTCTTCCGGTCTCTTAACGTTAGTCCTAAGATTTTTCGTTCCATCGCTCTTTGTGCGGTCCTTAACTTGTTCTCGAGCTTCTTTGTTAACCTCCAAGTTTCTGCGCCATATGTTAGCACCGGTAAAATGAAATGATTGTACACTTTTCTTTTCAACGACACCAGTTCCTCTAACCTCACCAGTTCTTCTAACCTCACTAAGGATATTATTGGCCTTAGTGAGGTTACAAGAACTGGTGAGGCTTACACAGTGCTGACTAACGGCCACATCCTCTGCTACAGAGGTCTTCCAGATAATAAAGAATCCGGGGTAGGATTTCTAGTGCATAACAACATAGTGGGCAACATTGATGAATTCTGCAGCATTAATGAGAGGGTAGCAGTCGTCGTAATAAAGCTGAATAGGAGGTATAAAATGAAGGTAGTACAAGTCTATGCCCCAACCTCTAGTCACGATGATGAAGAAATAGAACAGTTTTATGAAGATGTTGAACTAGCAATGAGAAAGGTGCAAACTCGGTATACTGTAGTCATGGGCGACTTCAATGCAAAAGTGGGAAAAAAGCAGGTTGGTGAGCAAGCAATTGGCAACTACGGCATCGATTCTAGGAATGCAAGAGGAGAGATGTTAGTAGAATTCGCGGAAAGGAATAGGCTCCGAATAATGAATACCTTCTTCAGGAAGCGCAGCAACAGGAAGTGGACCTGGAAAAGCCCTAATGGAGAAATAAGGAATGAAATAGATTTCATACTCTCTGCCGATCCAAGCATAGTGCAGGATGTAGAAGTGTTAGGTAAGGTTAAGTGCAGTGACCATAGGATAGTGAGGTCTAGGATTTCTCTCAATTTGAAGAGAGAGAGATTGAAATTAGTCAAGAGGAAACAGGCCAACCTAGAGGCAGTAAGCATAAAAGCAGACCAATTCAGGCTGGTGCTTGCAAACAAATATGCAGCTTTAGAAAAGGAAGATAAAGACAACATAGAGGTAATGAATGAAACCTTAACTAGGTTGATCTCAGAAGCAGCAATTGAAGTGGGCGGTAGGGCACCAAGGCAACCAGTAGGTAAGCTCTCCCAAGAAACAAAGGATCTAATAAAGAAACGACAGAAGATGAAAATGTCCAACTCAAGAGATCAGATAGAATTCGCTGAACTGTCAAAACTAATCAACAAGAAAAAAGTAAGGGATATTCGAAATTATAACGTGGGAAAGATTGAGGAAGCCGTAAAATATGGACGCGGCATTAAATCAGTAAGAAGAAAGCTTGGCATAGGACAAGGCAAGATGTATGCACTGAAAGATAAGCATGGTAATATCATCAGCAATTTCGATGACATAGTAAAAGCTGCGGAAGAATTCTATACTGAACTGTACAGTGCCCAAAACAGCCAAGCTACTTTCATTCAAAATAGTGATGAACCGGATACAGAGGCTCCTTCTATAACTAGTGGTGAAGTTAGAAGGGCCATGAAAGACATGACTAGGGGAAAAGCTCCTGGAGAAGATGGAATAACAGTAGAATTAATCACAGATGGAGGAGATATCATGCTTGAAAAGCTTGCGGCCCTTTATACGCAGTGCCTCACAACTTCATGTGTACCAGAGAGCTGGAAGAACGCCAACATTATTCTAATCCATAAGAAGGGAGACGTTAAAGAACTGAAGAATTATAGACCCATTAGCTTGCGTTCAGTATTGTATAAAATATTCACCAAGGTAATGTCCAATAGAATCAGGGCAACACTTGACTTCAGACAACCAAGAGAACAGGCTGGCTTCAGGAAGGGATATTCTACGATGGATCTTATCCATGTCATAAATCAGGTAATCGAGAAATCTGCGGAGTACAATCAACCTCTCTACATGGCTTTCATAGATTATGAAAAGGCATTTGATTCAGTAGAGATACCAGCAGTCATAGAGGCATTGCGGAATCAAGGAGTACAGGAGGCGTACGTGAATATCTTAGCAAACATCTACAAGGTTTCCACAGCTACCTTGGTTCTCCACAAGAAAAGTAGAAAGTTACCTGTCAAGAAAGGGGTCAGGCAAGGAGACACAATCTCTCCAATGCTATTCACTGCATGCTTAGAAGAAGTATTCAAGCTCTTAGACTGGGAAGGCTTAGGCGTGAGGATCAACGGCGAATATCTCAGCAACCTTCGGTTTGCAGATGACATTGTCCTATTCAGCAACAATGGAGACAAATTACAACAAATGATTGAGGACCTTAATCGAGAAAGTGTAAGAATTGGGTTGAAGATGAATATGCAGAAGACAAAGATAATGTTCAATAGCCTGGCAAGGGAACAAGAATTCAGGATCGCCAGTCTGCCTCTAGAGTCTGTAAAGGAGTACGTTTATCTAGGTCAATTACTCACAGGGGACCCTGATCACGAACAAGAAATTTACAGAAGAATGAAATTGGGTTGGAGTGCATACGGCAGGCATTACTAAATCCTGACTGGGAGCTTACCACTGTCGTTGAAAAGAAAAGCGTAGTTAACGTGGGTCTAAACCTGTGTATCAATTCATAGCTTCCCTCAAGCACACTTGCATAGGAAAACTTTTCAGTGTTTCTGCACAGGGTAATTGCGAGGTGACAACAAATACATTCCTCACAAACATCAAGGATGCTTCTGCGCTTGTGTCACCAAGCATTACACCTACTAAGAGCCACAGCAGTAAGCACGACTTTTACTGTGCCGACCCACAAGCACCTTTACAAGAGACCATTGACATGATATATGAAAATGTCTTATATGATGTCGCTGCAACTCTTGTAAAAACTTTATTGCCCTGAAGAACACTGATTTCAGCTGCTGAAGCCATTTACTTAATAAAGAAGGCGTGCTCTTTTTGTTAGAAATAAATTTTTTTTGCAATTCTCAAGGAGGGTGGTGTTCCGCACCACCTGTTCAGCAACCACTGAAGAGTGTATATACTACATAAAACATTAGACACCTGCTTCCTACAACAAATACAGTATTGCATACATTTCACAAATGTATGCAAAAGTCTTTCTGAGAAAATGCTAAAGCAATCAAGTCTTTTTTTGCTCGTTTAGCTGCAACAATGAATTTTAAACATGTTTTGCAGGGCAAGACTATGCTAGCACGTCTCATTTGCTAACAAACACACAGGAACTAGGTCAAGACAGAGTGCCACTGCCAGAAGAACACGTAAGCTGGCCAATTAGAACAGAGACTATGATTATCTGCAGCGCCGCTACGTAAGTTGATACTACTTTCTTTCCACATTTACTAAGTGCTGCATATGCACATATCTTTTGCAGCAGATACTTGATCTTTTCTTTTGTCGTAACAGGCATTTGTGAACTTTGACTACTGATTCGGCGGAATGTTGGTAATATTTTTTAATATTGCATAACAAAGTTAGATTGATTCGTGATGGATGCCTCTGGCGGGTGCTCCATATGGACAGGCATTTTTACACTCCACCCCCATAAAATTATTGGCGCTGTAGTAGCATGTGAAACTTGCTATGTGGTGCTCAGCAGATGAATGCCATAGCCACTGAACCACCGCGTTGGCTTCATTTCTAATAATTTGTCATTCCTTTATTTCAATTACTAAGTATAACTAATTGCCCCTCTGTTAAAAGATTAAATTATGGGGTTTTACGTGCGCAAATCATATTGTTACGCTAAAGCTACGAAAAGGACTGAAGAAGAGGAGAACGAAGTGCACTTGTCTTGGTAGCGGCTCGGTGTCGGCGCGGCCCCTTTTCATCAATTCATCTGTTAAATAAACACACCCCATCGTAACAGTTTTGGTGGAGGTGCTGGGTAGAACAACGGCGTCCCCGAGCAACGACGACGAACCGCCCGCAGGAGCGCAATCCGTGGAGCTTCGCCGAAGTCGCCGAATTGCCGGTCTGCCACCAGAGATGGCTTCCGACGGTGACAACCCGCCACCTTCTTCCAGCTCCCAATGGCAGCCCTACATCGAACCACGAACCTTCGCCGGAAAAGCCGGGGAAGACGTGGACGGATGGCTCAGCTTTTACCAACGCGCAAGTAGGTTCAATGGCTGGAATGCCACCGCCCAGCTTAACAACGTTGCCTTCTTCCTCGAGGGAACCGCGTCAGTGTGGTTTGAAAACCACGAAGAAAGCATGACGACGTGGGAACGGTTCATAGATGAAATCAAGAAGTGCTTCGGAGATCCGGCAGCTAAAAAGAAGCGTGCAGAACAAACCCTAATGCAGCGAGCCCAAGTTCCCGGCGAAACATGCACGACGTACATCGAGGAAGTGCTGAAATTGTGCAAGGCCCTGGACCCTCAGATGACAGAAGAGGACAAAGTTGGTCATCTTCTAAAAGGGATTGCCGAGGACGTGTACCAGTTCCTCATCGGAAAAGACAGTATCGACTCCGTCAGTGACGTCATTCGGCACTGCCGCACGTTTGAAGCCTTGAGAGCTCGGCGTATCACACCGAAGTTCGGCCGCCTGGCGAACGTAACTAACGTCGCCAGTGTTGACGTGGTCCCAGCTTCATCCGACCTTGCGTCAGTTATTCGGCAAGTGGTGCGCGAGGAGCTTGACCGACGTGAGGCGGCTTCCCTCTCGACTGCGCGGGTTCGAGAGCCCTTTGCTCACTGCGACTTCGGTGAGACGTCCATCACCGCCGTCTCCACAGATGCCTACATCTTCGCTCCTCGTTCAAGAGCGTCAAATACTACTATGAACGCGCATCCAAGTTATCAGTTCCACGGCGGTTACTCACCCAGAGCACCTGCAGCTCCTCAAGGGTGGGATGGCCGTGCCAGTTATCCAGCGAATGACAATTTCAGTGCGTCCCGTGAGCGTCCCATCTGCTTCCAATGCGGTATTCGCGGACATGTCGCCAGATTTTGTCCACATCGCCGTCGCACGTCACCACCGTCGTATGAGCGACCACGCACTTTTTATCGACGCAGCAATCGCCACGGTGATGGGACACGCTGGCCTTCTGACTCCGATGGCAGGACAAACCACCAGGCGAATTAATGCAGCGACTCACCAGCTTCTGTGCGGAGCTTGACGCCTCCGCCTTCACGCCAGCGCAGGTCTCCATCCCCGCGACGACGTCTGACGTCACCGCCGCCGGGAAACTAGGCGGCGCGACCAATGGAGGTGAGGTCGCCAGTCATCTTCAGCTACACGCCCCTATGCCTCCGCCCGTCACCATGTGTTATAACAAGTTTCGTGTTTTAGTGGACAATATTGCTACGTTGGCCTTAGTGGACACAGGAGCGAGTGTCTCCGTTATCAGCCTGGATTTCAAAACCCAACTAGGCCGTAAAGTGATGTTTCTCTGGGATAACGCTAATGCATTTCGTGCTGTGAGTGGAGAGTTGCTCCGACCTATTGGAGTGTGCACCGCGAACATTTATTTCTCTGATCACGTGTATCAAGCCGAATTTTCAGTTCTTGCTCAATCCCCTCACAACGAATTACTTGGCCTCGATTTCCTACAACAGTGCGGTGCCGCAGTTGACTGCGGTACTGGCGAGATTTTCCTCTCTCCTCTTGCCGACCAACCTGCTGCCTGTTCATGCACTCTCCCCGCCATTGAAGATGCTGTCTTACCGGCACGTTCCTTATCCAGAGTTCGAGTTGCTGCTTGCGGTGTCAACGCCGATACATTTGATGCAATTGTTGAGCCTGTGCCTTCGATGGTTGTGAAGAAAAGTGTGCTCGTACCTCGATGCGTCCTCTCTGTGGCCTGCGGAACAACTACATTGTGGGTGTCAAATTTAGCCTCCCAGTCAGTTGTGCTACCCAAGGGTATGCGACTTGCCTCTTTTGAAGTGGATACCAGCCTCCACATAGGCGCTTTAACTGATGACACGTCACACGAATACCGAGAGCACGGGGCTGGCCCCGTTGTCCCTGAAGACTCGTTGCCTTTTCTAAAAATGATAAACAAGTCACTGTCTTCAGAGAAGCGTCAAGCCCTGGTCAGCGTCCTTAGCAAACATGCGTCATTATTTGATTTCGAGCAGAACGCTAGCAAAGTACGCGTTCCAGCTACGCGGGCTCGCCACCGGATCGACACGGGTTCCGCGCATCCCATAAGGCAGAAGCCTTACCGCGTGTCCGCGTCAGAGCGCAAGATCATTGCTGAACAGGTCGACGACATGCTAGCCAAGGGCATCATCCAAGAATCCTCTAGCCCATGGGCTGCGCCGGTCATCCTCGTGAAAAAGAAAGATGGGTCCTGGAGGTTTTGTGTCGACTACCGGCGTCTCAATTCTGTGACGAAAAAGGATGTGTATCCGCTTCCCCGCATCGATGACGTTGTCGATTGCCTTCATTCTGCGTCCTACTTTTCATCTGTGGACTTCCGATCAGGCTACTGGCAGATACCCATGCATTCAGCTGACAAAGAGAAAACCGCTTTTGTGACCCCAGATGGCTTGTTTGAATTCAACGTTATGCCGTTTGGTCTGTGCAACGCACCTGCAACATTTGAAAGATTTATGGACACGGTACTGCGCGGCCTGAAATGGGAGATTTGTTTGTGTTATCTTGATGACGTCGTCATTTTTGGCCGCTCTTTTGCAGAGCACAACGATCGACTGGACATTGTTTTGACGTGCCTTGAACAAGCTGCACTTACACTCAATTCAAAGAAATGTCACTTCGGCCAACGAGAGGCGCTAGTACTTGGACATCTAGTGGACAAGCACGGGGTGCGACCAGCCCCACAGAAGGTCGCTGCAGTTAGCGGCTTTAAATAACCGCAGTCACAGCGCGAACTGAGGAGCTTCTTGGGTCTTTGCTCGTACTTTGGACGTTTTGTGCCCAAGTTTGCCGATACTGCCTACCCCCTGACTTCATTGCTGCGCAAGGATAACCCTTTCATCTGGACAGCAGATTGCGATTCCTCGTTTCGTCAACTGAAGTTCCTGCTCTCTTCCGGACCCACACTTCGTCATTTTGACCCCTCTGCCACAACAGAATTGCACACCGACGCGAGTGGAATCGGCCTTGGCGCCGTCCTCGTGCAGCGCTTTGGTGACGCCGAGCATGCCATTGCATACGCCAGCCGTTCGTTGAGCAAGGCCGAACAAAATTACACCGTGACTGAGCAAGAGTGTCTCGCTGTCGTCTTTGCAGTCCAGAAGTTCCGGCCATATCTCTACGGGCACCGCTTCACGGTCGTTACTGACCACCATTCACTATGTTGGTTGGTTGGTCTTCGCGACCCGTCTGGCCGCCTTGCTCGATGGGCGCTACGTTTACAGGAATTTGACTTTGCAGTCTGTTATAAGAGTGGCCGACATCATGCGGACGCCGATTGTCTGTCGAGGCTCCCTCTACAAACAAGTGAATGTGACGCCGACAATTTCGATGAGTTTCTGGCCGCCATCGACGACACTCTTTTCCCCGACCTGGCCACCTTCCGGCAAGAGCAGCGTGACGACCGCAGCCTGGATGCCCTCTTCGCCTCAGCTGCTCAGCCAACAGGTCACAATGGCTTTGTCATCCAAGATGGCCTGCTCTACAAGAAGAATTATGCGGCTGATGGTGCCCGTCTCCTCTTAGTGGTCCCTAAAAAATTGAGAACCCACGTGCTCCGTGCTATGCACGACGACTCGACCGCAGGGCACCTGGGTTTCCCCAGAACATGTCACCGCATTCAGGGTCGATTCTACTGGACCAGTATGCGACGAGATATAGAAAAGTATGTGGCCAGTTGTAACAAGTGCCAGCAATTCAAGCGCCCTAATACTGCTCTGGTCGGACTCCTTCACCCTGTAGCGCCACCATCATCTCCTTTCGAAATGGTTGGAGTGGACCTTCTCGGCCCATTCCCGCGCTCAACAAACGACAACCGCTGGATTATAGTCTGCGTCGACTATCTGACGCGTTATGCTGAAACCGCAGCGATGCCAACGGCCACGGCTCTTGATGTTTCGAGTTTCCTCCTGTCCTCTGTTATACTCCGTCATGGACCACCTCGTGTTATTGTGAGCGATCGCGGTCGGCAGTTCGTGGCCGACGTAGTCGAAGAGCTGTTGCGTCTCTGTGCTTGCCAGTTTCGCCACGCGACCCCGTATCACCCACAGACAAATGGTCTCGTCGAGCGCACTAACAGAACTTTGACCAACATGCTTTCGATGTACGTGGATTCCAGGCACAAGAATTGGGATGACATCTTGCTGTTTATGACATACGCCTACAACACCGCAAAGCATCAAACTACAGGCTACAGCCCTTTCTATCTTCTTTATGTTCGATCACCCCACTCCTTCCTTGACACCATTCTACCTTTTACTCCTCATACGGACTCTTCTATTGCCCAGACTCTGCCGCGCTGAGGAAGCACGCCGCATAGCTCAGCTCCGTACGTTGGCGTCCCAAGACCACTCCAAGATCCGCTACGATTCACGACATAAGAATGTGTCATACGACAAAGGGGACATTGTATGGCTTTGGACACCACTTCGCAAGCGCGGCCTGTGCCAGAAGTTTCTGGCCCGTTACACCGGGCCTTTCGTCATCACCGATCGTCTAAGTGATGTGACCTACTCGATTGCTCGTCTCGTGTCCAATGGCTACCGGTCTAAGAAGACGCAGCTTGTTCACGTCGCTCGCCTGAAACGCTGTCATCCACGTGACTCCGAGTGGACGTAACAGTTACTCGCCCAGCGGGCTTCGTCTGAGAAGAGAGGAGTGTTACGCTAAAGCTACGAAAAGGACTGAAGAAGAGGAGAACGAAGTGCACTTGTCTTGGTAGCGGCTCGGTGTCGGCGCGGCCCCTTTTCATCAATCCATCTGTTAAATAAACACACCCCATCGTAACAATATTCTGGGGTTTTGCATGTCAAAACCACGAGATTTGATTATGAGGCACGCCGTAGATGGGGGGCCTCCAATTAATTTTGATCGCCTGGTTTTCCTTTAAGTGCTCCCCAATGCAGGGCAAAAAGAAAGTCTTTGCATTTCGCCCCCGCGGGGATGCAGCGGCCGGAAATCGGACCCGCGACCTCACGCTTTTCAGCGCAACGCCAGAGCCGTTAAGCCACCGCAGCAGCTTTTTCGTGCACCTCACTTACTAGACAATTTCCTTCAGTGGGGTTGCCCGCAACCATATGCCGTCATGGTCAGGAGGAGGAGGAGGAATAAACATTTATTGCGGAACCAGCACTTTAAGATGGCCGGGCCTAAGCCTCCCCTGAGGGGACGTCGCGGGCTTGCCTCGCCGCCGCCTCACGGGCGTGCTGGGTCGCCCAGGTTTGGTCGTCGAGGGCGGAGCTCCGCAGAGCCTCACGCAACCTCGACAAGAGGGTCGTGGTGTTAATGTGTGTGTACTGTGCTGGGCACTCCCACAGCATATGCGGAAGCGTAGCCGGATGAGTGCCACAGAACCGGCAGTTGGGGGTATTGTAAACTTCAGGGAATATAAGGTGGAGGCGGGCGGGTGAAAGGTACGTATTTGTTTTGTAGCAGACGCAGGGTGGTAGCCTGCGCCCGGCTGAACTTGGGGTGAGGTGGGGGGAAGGTTCGGCGACTAAGATCTAATGCCTTAACGAGATCGTTATTAGTCAGATTGTCCCTGGTGTCCAACTCGTCTCCAGTGTCTCCGGCGCGGTTGACTAGTCCTCGCGCAATGGAGTGGGTGACCTCGTTGAGGTTGGGGAGGTGTGGGTGGACAGTGCCCGCGTGGGCTGGGATTCATGTCAGGGAAATCATGCTTTCTTTACAATGTGGTGCCTGGCGGAGGATACGAAGAGCTTGAGGAGAAATAAAGTCTTTGAAAGAAAGTCTTTGCATTTCGCCCCCGCGGGGATGCAGCGGCCGGAAATCGGACCCGCGACCTCACGCTTTTCAGCGCAACGCCAGAGCCGTTAAGCCACCGCAGCAGCTTTTTCGTGCACCTCACTTACTAAACAATTTCCTTCAGTGGGGTTGCCCGCAACCATATGCCGTCATGGTCAGGAGGAGGAGGAGGAATAAACATTTCTTGCGGAACCAGCACTTTAAGATGGCCGGGCCTAAGCCTCCCCTGAGGGGACGTCGCGGGCTTGCCTCGCCGCCGCCTCACGGGCGTGCTGGGTCGCCCAGGTTTGGTCGTCGAGGGCGGAGCTCCGCAGAGCCTCACGCAACCTCGACAAGAGGGTCGTGGTGTTAATGTGTGTGTACTGTGCTGGGCACTCCCACAGCATATGCGGAAGCGTAGCCGGATGAGTGCCACAGAACCGGCAGTTGGGGGTATTGTAAACTTCAGGGAATATAAGGTGGAGGTGGGCGGGTGAAAGGTACGTATTTGTTTTGTAGCAGACGCAGGGTGGTAGCCTGCGCCCGGCTGAACTTGGGGTGAGGTGGGGGGAAGGTTCGGCGACTAAGATCTAATGCCTTAACGAGATCGTTATTAGTCAGATTGTCCCTGGTGTCCAACTCGTCTCCAGTGTCTCCGGCGCGGTTGACTAGTCCTCGCGCAATGGAGTGGGTGACCTCGTTGAGGTTGGGGAGGTGTGGGTGGACAGTGCCCGCGTGGGCTGGGATTCATGTCAGGGAAATCATGCTTTCTTTACAATGTGGTGCCTGGCGGAGGATACGAAGAGCTTGAGGAGAAATACGGCCTTTGCTGAAGTTAGTGACGGCTGAGCGAGAGTCACACGATTTTGTGACAGGTTGGATCTAGAGTGGCCAGGGCGATGGCCACTTCTTCAGCCGTTTCGGCAGTGGGGTTAGTGACGCTGGAGGCGTGGTGTAGGACTCCATCGCGTGTGGCGACGGCCACAAATCGTGTGCGATGGGAATATTGGGCTGCATCAACAAATGTAACGCCAGGTACACGAGCAAGGGCTTTTATGATTGCTCCGGCCCGAGCTTGGCGCCTGGCCCTGTTATATTCAGGGTGCATATTTCTAGGAATAGGGTCTGTGTGGATCCAGCTACGGATGTCAGACGGGATCGGTTGTTTGGGTCCCTGTTGCTGATGGTAAGTAAAGCCAAGCGTAGATAGAATAAAGCGTCCCGTTTCAGTAAGGGTGAGCCGTTCAAGCTGAGAGCGTTGTTGTGCTTCAATGAGTTCGGCAAGGGTGTTGTGAACTCCTAGTTGGTTGAACAGTTCAGTACTGGTGTAATACGGGAGGCCAAGTGCTTGCATGTACACCCCTCGCATGAGGATGTCGAGCTTGTTTTGCTCAGCCCGGTACCACTTGAGGTACGCAGCAACGTAGGTAATGTGGCATATGACAAAGGACTGCACGAGGCTGAGAATGCTTTCTTCTTTGAGTCCCCCTCGTCGGTTGCAGATGCGTTTAAGAAGCCGTAGGGTGTTTTGAGATTGGGCACAGATCTTGTTGAGAGCCAAGGCATTGCAGCCGTTGGTAGAGGTGGTGAGACCGAGGACCCGGATACTAGGGGCGTGTGGTATAGGACTGCCATGTTGAAGGCGTAAGGTGATTCACAGGGTCGGTGTTCAGATTGGTGTTTTGGAGGGCGTCCCCGCTGAATGGGCTTGTAGAGAAGAAGCTCCGATTTAGCCGGCGAACAGCGCAGTCCGGTCCCTTGGAGATAGGCTTCAACCGTGTCAATCGCCGTTTGGAGGGCTGACTCCACTTGACCATCGCTGCCTCAGTACGCCCAGATGGTGATGTCATCGACGTGGATGGTATGGTTGATATTGTCGACTCGTTGTAGTTGCTGGGCAAGGCCAATCATGTCTAAGTTAAAAAGCATGGGAGAGATAATTGAACCTTGCGGGGTGCCTTTGCTGCCAAGGGGAAGCTGGTCTGATCGTAAATCCCCGGCCGAGAGGGTGGCCGTGCGATTGCAGAGGAAGTCACGGATGTAATTGTAGGATCGCTCTCCCAGGTGGAGGTGGGAGGCCTGGTCAACGATAGCTTCATGGGAAATGCTTTAAAAGGCTTGAGTGAGGTCGAGTCCGAGGACGGCTTTCGTGCTACGGGAACGGTCGCTTAGTACTTGATGTTTGAGCTCCAACATAGCGTCTTGAGTAGAAAGGTGAGGGCGAAATCCAATGATGGTGTGGGGATAGATAGAGTTGTCTTCGAGGTGTGTGTTGATGCGTGCTAAGAAGGCGTGTTCCATCACTTTGCCTACGCATGCAGTGAGGGAGATAGGCCTTAGGTTGTTGAGGATAGATGGTTTGCCAGGCTTTGGGATTAGGATAACGTTGGCAGTCTTCCAGGCAGCTGGGATGGCGCCATTGCGCCAGCAATTGTTGATGTAGTCAGTTAGATGGGTGTCCCAGCTATCACGCAGCACGATTTAAAGAAGGACGAACGGCGTTACGCGAAGCGACCTAGTGCGTATTGCTTCCACTACAGTGGAGTAGCCGCCAGTAATTTTTTGTTACTGAGATTTATTTGTTAATTGTAATTAATTATCTAACTCGAGAAGTACTGTCCTAATTATCAAAGTGTCAACGAGAAAATTGTAGGGCAACATGAAAAACTCCCGATACAGCTTTTTGTTGCTGAATAGGTGGCACATAAATGTGTTTTTCCGAGTGTGAAAAGTGCCCGCGAATACACGCAGAATTGCCACGCGACTGGCCGCACGAGGCGCTTTGCGTGTATACGGGAGCTTCTTTCACGCTCGGAAAAACACATTTAAAAATATTTCTCTAAAATAAATCTAACATTAAAACTATTTAATACTACAATTGTTGTGCTCACAAATAGCATTTTATACCATTATATCGAAACATTTTTCAAGAAAAATGCTTAAGAGTGAAGGATGGTGCGCAAGCGATCACATGACACGCCGTTGAGCCATTAACCGTTAACAGGATTGCCTATACCCGCCCCGGTGTTTTAGTGGCTATGGTGTTGCGCTGCTAAGCACGAGGTCGCGGGATCGAACCCTGACCGCGGCGACTGCATTTCGACAGTGGCGTAATGTAAGAACGGCCGCGGTGTGTGCATTGGGGGCACGTGAAAGATCCCCTGGGGATCAAAATTAATCCGGTGTCCCCCACTATGGCGTGCCTCATAATCAAATCGGGGTTTTGGCACGTAAAATCCCAGAATTCATTCAGGATAGCCCATGTAAATCTGGTGGAATATGACTGGCGTTAACGACGGTAGATCAAATTAACCAAGGGTAAGTTTATCCAAGGTTAAGCGGCCTGTGTAACTAGGGCGTAAGCAATTTTGCTCTCTACATCAGTTGTACTTCTTACGTTATACTTCAATTGTGCAATGAAATTATCTTAAGAAGTAAGAAGGATATATCACCGTATGCGTCGGAAGACTGAGTAGTGAGCAGTTATATTAGATATCGCAAATATTACTTGCCTGGTTCTGTCGTTGTTTCGTCTGTAGTGGTGGTCGACACAGTTTCGGGATCTCGACCGGCGTTTTGAAGCCATTTATTGAGACAAGGTAGTAGTATTGCGGGGCACCAGACATGACCACATTGGCTCTGGCCGTCTGCGTACGAATAATCGAGTTCAACAGCTTGTGCATAAAAAAAGAATTTTCGGAAGTATGCCAATTTAATAAATCCGCAAATGAGAAAATCGTCTGCCGGAAAATTGTATTCGCTAACACACGATCTCCAGTCTTATCTATACCTGTCATCGTTATATTTATTTATTAGTTAAAATATTTACTTGTTCGTTATTGTGATTACAATTCTCGGGACATATCAACCCGTTCTTGGTCTGTCCTTTTGCCCGCGCCTAACCTCTTTCATACCAACTTGGGTGACCGGGGAGTCCATTGTGCAATGTGTTGAGGATCTGGCTGCTGTGCGGAGTGAACCGCATTGGAAATGATAACTTGAGTGATTGAGTATTTGACATAAGATGTGTCATTCTTCAATAAAAACTTTCATGCCAACTTCGGTCAGTGAGTACACGCCACTGGGCTTGGGCTGCTCTTGAACGCACACATTGACACCAACTTGGTTCACTGGCAGTGTTGCAACTATTTTTAGTTTTGAGGTGTGATTTTCCAGATCATCAAAAATGACGGTGCGTTAAAATGTGACTGCCTTCAAATTCGCCATGTAAACAGCTGCCCATAAGGCACTAATAAAAAAGCAAATAAGAAATTCTCGTTAATTATTATTTTCAGGGTAACTTTAGCAGCGGCAAAGTATTTCCGCCTCACCGTAGAGGTCATATGCGAAGACAACATTTGTCTCACGGTTATAGGACATCTATAAAACATCTGTATTGTCAAAAAAATCCTGTATGCGGGTTTTATCACAAAATGCGTTCAGAATTCCTTAAACTTAAGTAAACTGAGATCATAAATGATATCTTGTGGATTGCATTTACTATAGAGGTACACATTAAAAAAATTATGTAGTAATTAGACACGTAATTATGCAAATTAGAATAAACAGTTTTTAAGAAAGTGACTAGAGAAATTGTTTCAAGGGGAGACTTGAAAAGTGCTGTTGGAGAAGCTTTCATACGTTTCCGAAAATGAAATAATAAGGTCGCTGCAAATTTTTACAGCGTAATTGATTCCGGCCAGTTTCATAAGCAAAGCGAAAGTGAACAGACGAAGAGCGCGACTATCATGCCCTTAGTGGACGCCCATTCATGAGTGACGTGTCCGGCTGCGCCTCACCGTCAGGAAAACGTTAGGTGACCGTCTTTATCGAACGGCAACCGCGCTAGCTTCATTCAGGGCCAACGGATAGCGCGCAAAGTAGCATATTAATAGCGCCCGAGCAGCCATGCGAAGAAGTTGGCACGTTTAAAATGGTGAAGCAAGGAACATGTAGTGGACCAGTATTGAAAAATGGTGTGATGTAACATTGCACAATCACAGCCCGAAATTCATAAAACGTGCGTCATAGAACACAAACGTACGTTTCAGAGACCTATGGGCTTGCTGGGCGTATGATGGGGGCCGAGGACGCTGTCTCGCTGAATCTTTGTGGAAAGATGCCTTTAGAGAGCTGCTGAGCATGTCAAAGATTGCGAAGAATCGCGTTGAGCAGCTCTCCGAGACCGCCGACGCTGGACAGTAACGTGATTGTCCCTCGGAGCTCGAGGCTCGTGGTGGAAGGGATCTGAGAAGCTGTGGTAGCGGTTCGAATCGCGATAGTTACGTGTTAAGCCTTACAAGCCCGGCGTTGTCGTTAACAGGAAAGATACTGTTAATGACACGTTCTGCGTTTTCTATTAATTCGACTCGGCCCTCTGGGGCTTCAGACTGTCGAATAGCGTTTGGGGAAATTGCCAGCTCTACTAACAGGAATGATAGAGAAATAAGAATACGCAACTTAGACACTTCTGTGTTCGGCGTTTTGGTGCTTGGCTGTAGAAAAAGAAAGCAATCTACGTATCCCCAAATAAATATTTGTCGTAATAAGATTATATCATTTATTATGCGCAATTGGGCTTTATAAAGTTTAGGTCTACAGAACGTGTACTTCACGAACAAATGCAATTATTTTTTTTTCGCAGATAAACGGCAGTAAGTGTTGCGTGGATTTCACCAACTATTCCAAAACGTTTACTCTAAATATTGCTTGAAGGTTGCATTATAAGAGGACCCGTCATGGTTGCTCAGTGGCTATGGTGTTGGCTATGGTGGCTATGGTGAGCACGAGGTCGCGGGATCTAATCCCGGCCACGGCGGCAACATTTCGATGCCGGCTGCTGGTGTAGAGTAAAGCGTTCCGGTGATCCAGAAAGTAAATCAAGAGGAATCATATCATAAGTGAGGCTAGTCAGGGGAATTGCATCAGGCAACGTAAATAAGTAAAGAAAGACGTTACGTCGTGGTTGATATCATCAATTGATATCGCTGATGCGAGTACGTGGCATAGGGAGCACGTGGAAGGTTGAAAAATGGGTCCCTGAATGTTGCGCTATTCGCACAAGATGCTGGGACAGACCTACTCACTAAATTCACTGTTTGAAAAGAAATGTAGCGGACCGTCTGGAGGCTGTGAGTCAAACGTTTCTCTAAATTAGAGAGTGAGAGAAAGGAAAGGCAGGGAGGTGAATCAGGTTGTACCTGGATTTCTATATGTATGCTACAGGAGCCGGAAGCGGGCAGAAAAGGAAAGAGACAAGGAAAGTAGCAAAGCTGTGACCTGGGGTAATTGGTACATTGCAAAAAGGATAAAAAATCAGCAGAAACACACGAGAGGCCAGATTAAGAAGACCACAGGAATAGCTGGAACTTACAACTCAAAGAATGACACCTGAATTATGAAATGTACCTGTCGGCAGGCCACATGTAGCATGCGCAAACTACCATCGCAAGAGGTCAATTTCATGGTCTACATATAATTAACAGTGACACTAAGAAAAGGGTTAACAAGTGTTACGCGCGCACACACGTAACAGCATTCATCGCGCATTAGGAGGCCTTATGTCGCAGTCTGTGCAGCGGAACCAATAGGCGTGAAGCGGCGAGACGACCCAGTCGAAATCCATTCCCGATGCTGCTGGAATATACAGGCATAGTCTCGGAGCTGTGTCCATAGTGTGTGTGCGTGGTAGCCCAGGTGAGCTCCAGCAATGGTGTTGATGTAACCCGGGGTCGTTGCTTGGAGAATTAGGATGACGTACGAAGCAGGCTTTGTAAGCGGCGCTAAACGTGGAGCAGTTCATCATAAACGCCGATATGAATACTTCATACTAATCTTTAGCTGGTTAATCTAGGCCGCTGACTTAACGGATTTAAGATCAAAGGTGAAAGACGAGTGTTGCAAATAATAATAATAATAATAACAATAATAATAATAATAATAGCTTCTTTATTACTGAGGAGGTTACTTACCTGGTTTTCTTTCTTCCAATAACATCGTTAGTTCGGGATCTATGGGGGCGTCGTCCAGGTATGTGTTGTATTCTGGATTTGCAACTTCAGAGCACCACTCCTTCACACACCTGTTATTGCATTCTGCAAGAATCGATAATAATCTATCATTGCCACTGCTTCCTGGAAACTCTGTGTCAACAAAGAAAGTTTTGCAGCAGTGGCATTTCTAGCATGGTTGTCGAAATGTTGTGGACATAGGCAGCTCTTTTGTGTCGCCGAAGATAAGACTGACTGGTAGGTATCTTGATGTTGACCACGCTTAAAATTGCACTCGTTTTCAAACAAGCTTTTCCAACTCAGCGTCAATGTGTGTGTGCTACGTAGTTGTTAATACACTGTTATACACATACACTGTGTAGTACACAGCGTATGAAAGACTGACAGAAGGGACAAAATGAAGCGCTGGCTATTAACCTTTCTATTGACAAGGACAAAAACGCACAAGGTCGGTCCCCCGCTCACGCGTCAAATTAAATATACATATTTTTACGCGCAAGCACCCAGCCGGCGAAATTATGTTTGTTGCAGCGAGGGACGCGAACGCCGGAGAAGCAGAGAAGCGCCGCGTTCGCGCCCTTTCCATTTTTGCTTCGACGCTGCGGTGCTCACTGTGCATGTTCGCGGCGTCTGTTCTTTGAATGCGAAGTAATATACCCTTTCCCTGCGGCACACCAGGCGTCGCACCATCGCGTTCAATGTAGCGTCCGCGACCACGTTCAAGCTCTTTCCGTTTGTGCTTCGACGCCGTGGTGCTCGCTTTGCATGTTCGTGTCGTCCATAGGCTTGTACGTAACCCGCGTTTACGAATTTGGGTATGCTTTGCCAGTTGATCACGTGGCACTTGAATTTAAAGTTAATTTCCCCGGTGTGTACATCATCACGAGCCTATATTTAGTGAAGCGACCTGACCAAGAAGAAGAGGGAAACAGAGGAGGGAGCGCCAAGGAGGAAATATTTCGCAGTTTCACCCGAAAGGCGAAGCATCAATTGCGATAGAAACTTAGTCGAGAGCTATACGGAGTAAGGATAGTAGTTTTATCAGGTGTATGTCGCGTGTCACCGATCTCGGGGGCGTGCGGGTGTTATAAGAGATGGAGGGGGAAAACGCATGTCGACATAGCAAACAGATTTTTTAATACTAATACAACCTAGCTTGTAAACCACATCAAAGTCAGGCAACCCCGGCCTACGTCTGCGACGCTACGAAAGAGAGTCGTCTTACTGCGCCCGTCGTCGCAGGTATGTTCCGGTCTGAAGCTTGTCGGCTCTTTTCCCAAGAAGTCAGTGCTCTTGTCAATGCTATTTTCGTTGCCTTGCCGTCGCCAGGTCGCATCGTTCGTCTTCCATGTCACGAACTTCTTCGTGAGTCCTGACGTGGCGTCCCGAGGAATAGAGAGTAATAGTTGAGCGGCTCAGCGGGCCAGCGGGCCCAGCGAACGAGCGGAGACGCCAACTGCGCATGCGCGGCCCGCTGGGACATCCAGCGTGTTCACGGAGCGCGCCGCTCGCCCGCTCAATTCGTCTCTTCAGCGGAGCGTGCGCAGCGGACGAGCGTGCGAGCGTTTTCAAGAAGCGGCAGCGAACGCGAACGTTCTTTTCGCATAATATTTATTTTCTTTTTTTAATATTTTTCTTTTCTTTTTTTAATATTTCAAATAATATTCTTTTCGCAGTAACTTCAATTTTATTCGGCAGGTAACGCAGCAAAGTCTCTGCTTGATCGAGAGTAACTTCAACCATGTTCAACAGATGGCGCAGCAGTACTATCCGCTGAAACGAGCGGGGCGTCGCTCCGCTGTCCTCTCCGCTCCATCGCTGGGCCCGCTGGCCCGCTGAGCCGCTCAACTATAATATCGAACGTGCCGGTCTGCCGCAGAAGAGGGATCCTCTCTGGCGTGCGCGGTGCAGCCGTGAGAGGCTGCAGCCAGTCCAGGAGCCTCGCCCGAACTTTGCCGAGGTCGACGGCCACACCTTGGACGTCCAACGTCACGGACTCAGTCAAACCCCCAAGTCTCCCGTCTTCAGCGCGTAGTTTATAATGCCACCTTCCTGGCCCGGAGCCACGTCGATAATGGTGCATCCAGACGAAGGACCGAATCCGGATTTGCAGGGCCGGACGGTGCGTCACGTGACCTCACATCAGCGATTTGCCTCGTCCGCGCCTCTTCCGTGAGCCGCGCGGACGGATAATTCCAAGCCGTTTTTCACATCCGGATTCTGGCGGGGGAAAGCCGCAGCTTTAACTTATAAACACGCACTGTCTGGCAACCAGTACACTTCTCTCCTGCTCAAAGACAGCTGCATTGCAGTCAGTGCTTCATAGCTCCTGGTTTCGTTCAATTCTATGAACAGTGAATTTGTGCGATGACGCAGCCTTTTATTTCATTCACATCGTGGAAGAGTTTCCCACTTTGTGGGACGTCAGCCGTTCAGATTATGCGGACACCGTCACAATCAGGGAATAGTGACTCTCTCCTGCAATGCAAAAAAGAAATCTCAGTCAACTGCTCGCTAGCAGACTACAAAAAAAGTAGGACGTCTACGAATACATCTGATATCTGGTTGTTTCAGAGCCGTAAATAAATACAGTATCAGCGAAAACCAATCACACTCAGTGGTGCAGTTAAGTGTAAACAGATCAATATTATCTCATGCATGTTTATGCAGAAAGTCGGTGCCGACAGCATGGCCATACAAAACTTGTGTGCACTCGTGATACCCCTTCCACGCGAACCCTCTGGATCTGCATTGGATATTTAGGGCGCGATTGAGCTTGTACGCTACCACACGAGCGCGCTTGAAGACACTTGTGTAACGGCCTTCGATCAGCACCAAGCTCAGTTTTCAACCAATATACATTTACCACGGCGCTCTCCGTAATAACTTGGAAACGTGTGACACTTTCCTGAAGCAAGGTACCGCAGTGTGAACTGCAAGCGTGGTCCGCCGATATAGAACGGCGCATAACGGTATCCTCCCTTCGAATGTGCGCGGGGCCCCACGCGCGACAGCACTTGCAGAAACTGCTCTCTGCTTACACGAAGCAGCCTCCGGTATTCGTCGACGGTCGAGGTCAGTCTTCAGGTGCTCTTCGTAGAGCAGGTTTTGGACCCCCACTTCTTTCCTTCCCATCCACACTTTCCGCCAACAACGCCGTTTTCGTGGAAACAAATCAAAGTCCTCGTCAATCTCTGACAGAACAACAGCCATCGCGGCCAAACGTCGCTTTTTGCTGGCCTCCATTTTGTAGGAAGGAACTCTCAAACCAGTCTATTGCTAGCCAGCGCAGAG
Organism: Dermacentor silvarum; assembly: GCF_013339745.2. Lineage (NCBI taxonomy): Eukaryota > Metazoa > Arthropoda > Arachnida > Ixodida > Ixodidae > Dermacentor > Dermacentor silvarum. The sequence goes on along the minus strand of NC_051156.1, from coordinate 81,005,132 downwards.
GCTGCGGTCGAGAGTAATCCGGCTCGGTTGCGCTGTCGTCTGCTAGGGCCTCGTCCGCCGTGTGGATGCGCTTGCAGCCGGACGGTCCGTGGCATAGTCGTCCGCGTCCGCTAAAAATCCGGATTCGGTCCTTCGTCTGGATGCACCATAATCACCGGACAGCACCGTTCCTCCCTCGATTACGCCTCGGGTCACGCGCCTCGAGGGCTCGTGCCGTTCCGAACGCCGTGCTTCTCGTGCTCGTCTTCCTTTTCGCGCCGCAGGCGGCCTCTTACATATGACACTGTATTAATTTGGACATGCAGCAGCACCAGCAACGCGCAGAACTGTTGTCGATGCCGTCGCCGTTTTGTCCACGTTCGCACCGAACGCGCGCGGCGTTGGTGACTGTTGTCAGGGCCTCTGGGGGTGGCTCGGAGGTTTTCGACGAGATCAGAACGGGAAATTCGTCGAGCAGCGTCGGAGGTCTTTACCACCTTCTCGCCTCACAACGTTTTTAAATAAATACGCATTTGGTGCCGCAGCTACACGTCGCCTCCCCTCCCTCCCGTCCCCCTACGGCCTTTCGCGCGACGGAAGAAGTCGCGTTTGCTCTCTCTCTCTCTCTCTCTCTATATATATATATATATATATATATATATATATGGTGATTGTAACGGAGGGAAGAGACGCCTAATTCGGCAGCCCTGCAGGGAGCACAGCGCAGAACGCGCGTTTGTTCTCCACCGTGCGATCGCTCCCCGTGAAAGCGCGCGTCCCTCGCGCCCTTTCACTCGCACATACAGCGTCCGGCACGAGCCGACGATTTCATCGCGTTGACGTCATACGGAACCTCACGGCGATGGCGACGACCACGCCGACGGCAGGAATCCTCTTTGAGTGTCCATATAATTGCTATCGCAATAAAAAGAAGTGTCGAATGGCGATGTGCATCAAATTTGTTCTGTGTAACCATGTACAATACCACTACATATTTTGGCGCAGCCCGCAATAGAGACGGTAATGTGAGTGACATTCTTTACTGAAGATTGTGGTGGCCGCTTGGTTCTCAAGAAATGCCAGGTGCAAGACGAATATGCCCTCGACCTTCCCGAACACGTAAGCACAGGTGAGCTCGTCGGCATTGTCTTGGCTGAAGACTCTATTTAGTCCAAGGAACTTATCCACAAAAGGTCAGCAAAAGTAAATCTACCGGAACCCTTATTCGGTGAACTTGTATTGACGCGGCTGCAGACGTGCTGTAGCAATAAGCCATTTGACGTGCGTTCAGCTATTTGACTTATGGTAGACACAGCAGCAGCAATGGTAACAGCAAAACAAGCTAATAAAAAAGTTGATGTCAGCAGTGAACCTTCGTGAGAGTCGTCGTTGCGAAAGTGCACAGCCAGAGATATTCGTTGACTCCTCTGACACTCCTGAAAGTTGTATATATATATATATATATATATATATATATATATATATATTGCGACGTAGCGTTTACAAGACCTTTAATACGCCCCGAAGACGCGACGGACCGATCACACTCGAAGCACAGATCAGTCTCAAAATGAGTCCCCACAAGCGATGAAGACGACGAAGCCGATGAGATGATGAGCATGTGCAGCCAACGAAGAAGTCACTAAGAAATGCCCACACTAATTTCCCCCACGTGCAAGCGGCCAGCCTGGCCGCAACTTAAAGGGACGGCGAACGCCTGGTGAAAGGCTTCATGCGAGAGACGTGGACAATCTCGGCAGCGCGACAGCGACGATCAGTTGGAACCACAATAGGTTGAACGCGATAATAGATAACACTCTGTATGGGCCTATGAACCGAAACTGATACTTTTCGCATAAGCCAGGAGTGCGAACTGGAGTCCGGAGTAGCACTTCATCGCCCGGGCGGAAAAACACTGCGCGGTGGGATGCGTCATAGAGGTTCTTGCGGTCATGTTGCCTTGCTTCAGTGTTGATGCGGGCGAGCTGGCGACAGTGGAGGAGGCGTGATATATATTGTTCACAAGAGGATGCAGCTAGAGTGACCGGGGCGGAGAAGAAAGAGACGTCAAGAAAAGAAGAGGGCGAACGGTCATATACGAGGTACAATGGCGAGTAACCAGTTGTGCGTTGTACGGCGGTATTGTACGCAAAAGTCACGAATGGCAAAATTGCGTCCCAGTTTGTGTGGTCTTGTTGAATGTACATAGCTATCATGTCGGAGAGCGTGCGATGAAAGCGCTCAGTCAAGCCGTTGGTTTGAGGGTGGTACCGGAGGCTCGGAGCAATTATTCTACAATTTGTGAAAGGCCACGGCCACGGTCACTAAGGATGACACGAGGAGCACCGTGACGCAGGATTAATGCTTGAAGTATAAACGCGGCCACTTCAGAAGCCGACGCCGAAGTCACGCAACCTGTTTCGGCGTAACGTGTCAAGTGGTCGACGGCTGTCACTATCCATCGATTGCCGGTGAGAGTCGTGGGAAGGGGACCATACAGGTCACTGCCAACGACTTCGAATGGTGCCGACGGACACGGGAGTGGTTGGAGCTCTCCGCTTTGACCTGATGTGGGTAGCTTTCGAAGCTGGCAAATGGCGCAGGAAGCGACGTACCGCGCTACACTTGTGGATAAGCCAGGCCAGTAGAAGCGACCTTTGATGCGGTCGTACGTTTTCTGGAAACCAAGGTGACCAGCTGTCATGTCGTCGTGATAGGCCTTAAGGACATGCGCGCGAAGAGAGCGAGGTAGAACAGGCACCCAGCGTTGACCGTCAGGGTGATAGATATGGCGGTACAGGGCGCAGTTGTCGAGCCTGAATTGCGTCAGCTGTCGACGAAGGCGGGCGTTGGGCGGTCGCGAAGTTCCCTGAAGGCGGTCTATGATGCGTCGACAGTAGGAGTCAGCGAGTTGGTGAGATATGAGCGATCCATGATCATCAGAAGGAGTCTGGTCAAGAGCGGTTAAAGACAACACATGCGGAGAAGGACGGTCCGAAAGCTTGTCGCGGAAGGTAGGAGCAGAACCATGGCATGGCGTAGTAGGAAGAGGGCAGCGAGAAAGCGCATCTGCGTCCTGATGCTTTTTACCACGCTTGTAGATAATAGTTAAGTCGTATTCTTGAAGACGGATAATCCACCGACCAAGGCGTCCAGACAAGTTCGTGAGCGTGGAAAGCCAACATAAGGCGTGGTGGTCCGTAACAATGGTAAAATGGCGGCCCTGAAGATAAGGTCGAAACTTCTGTACCGACCAAACGACAGCAAGGCACTCCTTCTCAGTGATGGTATAATTCTTCTCGGTGTGTGTCAGTACGCGGCTTGCGTAGGCGACGACCCGCTCACGTAAAGATTCATCTCGCTGTAGGAGAATACCACCGATGCCATGACCACTAGCGTCCGTATCTAGGAGTGTGGGTGCGGTTTCATCGAAAAGGCGAAGTACTAATTCAGATGTGAGGGAGTTTTTAAGATGGGTAAATGCTGATTCGCATTCGGGAGACCACTCAAAGGGAACACCCGACCCGAGTAATTTGTGCAACGGGGCAGCTATTGAGGCGAAGTCACGTATGAAGCGGCGAAAATAAGAAGCGAGACCAAGGAAACTGCGCAAATCTTTGGTCCGTTCGGGGCAAGGAAAGTGAAGAACCTCTGAAACCTTATCGGGATCAGGACGAATGCCGTCCTTGCTCACAATGTGACCCAAGACCTTAATTGTCTTGCTGGCAAAACGGCACTTTTTCGTGTTTAGCTGTAGCCCAGCGTTGGCAAGGCACGTGAGAACTTCGTCCAGTCGTTGCAGGTGTTGAGAGAAGGTGGAAGAGAAAACAACAATATCGTCGAGATAACACAAGCAAGTCTTCCACTTTAGGCCACGCAGAACGTTGTCAATCATGCGCTCGAATGTTGCGGGTGCATTGCAGAGGCCGAATGGCATTACGTTGAACTCGTAGAGCCCATCTGGTGTTGAAATGCAGTTTTTTCTTTATCGTCCTCATGCATAGGTATCTGCCAGTAGCCTGAACGCAAATCAAGACTCGAGAAGTACTCGGCATTCTGAAGTGAATCCAAGGCATCGTCTATGCGCGGCATAGGGTACACATCCTTGCGCGTGATCTTGTTGAGTGCCCGGTAATCAACGCAAAACCGGACAGAGCCGTCTTTTTTCCGAACTAGAACGACGGGGGATGACCAAGGACTAGCGGAGGGGCGAATTATCCCCCGTTGCAGCATGTCGTCGACGTTTTCTTCAATCACTTTCCGCTCGGCGAGAGAGACGCGATATGGTCGACGGCGAACAATGGACCCGCCATCTGTTTCTATCCGATGCGTGATGACGGAAGTCTGTCCCAATGAAGTGGCATGTGCGTCAAACGAAGTTTCATACTTTTTCAGCAAAGCAAGCAACTGCTGTGACTGTGAAGAGGTCAGGTCAGAACTGATGGCAGCTTAAAGGGCAGAGAGAGGCGCGGAACGTCCAACAGAAGCCACTTCAACAGAAACAACAGAGAGATGCTCGAATTTAGTAGTGCCCTTAGGGGTCACGTAGGGCCCTTACGTAGTGCCCTTAGGGATCAGAAGTTTTTCGGATGTCGGGTTGGTAGCGCAGACGAATGCGGAGCCATTCTCAAGCCGGACCAGCCCTGATGCAAAGACTATCCCTCTGCTGAGACAGTGCGCAGATGGTTGTACGAACACGTCACCATGGTCAATGACATCCGACGCGATTGCAACAATTCGCTGATGGCAAGGAAGTAGCTCGGTGTCTTCTGCAGCAAGCAAACGAAGTGGTGCGTCATCTGTATGTAGCGAATAGGCGGTGTCGGTCATGTGGAGAACACGTTTCCGACAGCAGATAGAAGCGGACGCCGTAGACAGAAAATCCCATCCTAATATCAGCTGCTGGGTACACGAACTGAGCACTGCGAATTGTACATAATGCAGAATTCCATCAATGGAGACACGAACAGTGCACATGGCGGCAGGTCGAATCGCGTTCCCTGGAGCAGCGAGTAGCGTAGGTCCATCATAAGGAGTGGTAAGGTTCCTGAGGCGCGAACACAAATCACAGTGAATAATTGACAAACTAGCGCCAGTGTCTATTAAAGCTTGCACGTGTACACCTTCTACGAAAACAGATAGCATGTTATGCGGACGCGCTGGAGGATTTTTATTGCGATAGCAATTATATGGACACTCAAAAGCAGATTTCTGCCGTCGGCGTCGCCGTCGCCGTAGCCGTCGCCGTCGCCGTGAGGTTCCGTATGACATCATTTGGAGAAGAAATCGTCGCCGCGCGCCGAACGCTGTATGTGAGAGTGAAAGGGCGCGAGGGGCGCGTCTTTCACGGGGAGTGAACGCACGGCGGAGAACAAACGCGCGTTCCGCGCCGTGCTCGCTTAAGGGCTGCAGAAGTAGGCGTCTCTTTTCTCCTTTACAATCACCATATATGTAGAGCAAACGCACCTTCTTCCGACGCGCGAGAAGCCGTGGGGGAGGGGGAGGGAAGGGAGGCGACGTTTAGCTGCGGCACCAAGTGCCTATTTATATCACAGGCTCCGGCAACAGTCACCAACGCCGCACGCATTTTGAGCGAACGCGGGCAAAACGCCGATGGCGTCGACAACAGTTATGCGTGTTGCCGATGCTGCTGCATGTCCAAGTTTATACAGCTGATAAAGCTAATATCATTACTCCGTATAGCTCTCTACAAGTTTGCTATCGCAATTGATGCTTCGCCTTTCAGGTGAAACTGCGACCACTTTTTTGTCCTGTCGAACAATGCAGCTTTTCCTCCAAAAGCTGCATAATTTAGTTTTCCGGGCGACGGTCGGCGAATGGAGAGGCTGGTCGAAGTGGCGAGTTAGAGCGACGAAGGGGTGACGGCGAGCGGCGTCGGGCAGGACGGTAGCTGATAAGTGGTTCTTGAGGGAAAGGGAAAGGTAGCTAGAAGGCGTCGCGGAGGTTGCAGGTGGCGATGGAGAGCGGTCGGAACGCGGCGCATAAGGACGGCGTTGAAAAGAGGCCCCAGCAGAAAAGTCGTCCCGTCCGTAGGTGTCAAATCCGTGCCGTTCGTCTTGCTGCCGCTTGTGACAGAAACGTGCGATGTGGCCACGATATCCACAGTAGTAACACATAGGTCGGGTTGGACGCCATGGCGGAAAGTAAGCTTGGTTTGGTGTGCTGGTAGACATCGAAGCCAAGTGCGTCTGCGTTGGTTTCGGAGGCTGGGGCAGCTGCGGCTACCTGCGCGTACGTTGGTGGGGGCCTAGGGACTAGAGGGTCCGTATACGCAGTACCCGCCATAGACGTCAACTCCTCCTTGACAACGTCACGCAATGTGGTACGGGGGGTGTGGGCAGGAATGGGACCTGCCGAGAAGCCAAGAGACTGCAGCTCCTCTCGTATGATTGCGCGGACCATTGCGTACAACGAGGAATTGGTGATAGGGTTGTTGTCAGGGGTGTCCGGGGGCGGCAATCGGACAGATTCGAGTTCCTCGAGGCGCTGGCACGTATAGCTACAATATCAGCGACGGCATCCGGGTCCTTGATTGCCAACGCATTGAAGGCAAGAGGCCCAATGCCTTTTAGTATGTGGCGTACTCTGTCTGATTCGGCCATGGAAGCGTTGACGCGTCGACACAGCGCGTGGACATCCTCTATATACGAGGTATATGACTCGCCGAGTTGTTTGCGAGTGTCGAGTGTCTTCTTCGCGATGGCGGAACGAACAGCCGGAGTACCAAAAACCTGTCGGAGCTGCTGTTTGAAAATATTCCAGTCGGTGAGGTCAATCTTGTGGTTGAAAAACGAAGTCTTCGCTACGCCCGTGAGGTAGAAGGAGACGTGGCGTAGCTTCATCACCTCGTTCCAGTGGTTAGCAGAACTCACCCGGTCGTAGTTGTCAAGCCAATCCTCCACATCTTCACCACGGAAGCCATCGAAGAGATGGGGGTCGCGCTGGGGCCCACTGACGATCCAAGATAGAGAGGCTGCGGCAGGCGGAGCCAATATTGTAGACGTAGAAGTGCCCGATGGCTCGTCCTGCGGCATGTTGGCGGACAGCTGGCACAAACAGCGACCTGAGCGAAGCTCCAGGAGGTAGAGCAGGCGAGCAGAGGACGGGGGACCGAGGATAAACCTCCACCACTTGCGACGTAGCGTTTACACGACCTTTAATACGCCCCGAAGACGCGGCGGACCGATCACACTCGAGGCACAGATCAGTCTCAAAATGAGTCCCCACAAGCGATGAAGACGACGAAGCCGATGAGATGATGAGCATGTGCAGCCAACGAAGAAGTCACTAAGAAATGCCCACAATATATATATATATATATATATATATATATATATATGTCTACGAACAGGCTGCAGAATACAACGAATTTAAGTCCGACAAAGACCGTGTAGTTAACATGCGTCGATTTCTTGATGGTCTAGCAAGAAAATGGCACGAGTCTCGGCTGTTGGATTGAAAATGCGAACCATGGTCCAAATGGAAAGCAAGCTTTATAACAACCTTTCAAATAAATTCAGTTGAAAGATTAAACCAGGCTATTTACTAATGCTTCAAGTCTGGTACTCTACTAGAATATTTCCTTGAATAACAACGCCTCCTTCAGCTTGCTGAGCCGAAGTTGCCGTTCAAAACAGTGTTAACCCTAGTTATCCATGGGTTACCAGAGGAACTGCGGCAGCTGGTGCAGGTTAGGTGTCCCGAATCACTCGAAGCAACATTACAGTTGCATGCGTTTCCGCACTATTGGGTGGAGAGAGCCAACAAACATCGCCAAGATACTCCCGAGATATCAAGTGGTAGTTTTCACACAACTTACCAGCTTTTTTCACATGGCATGCAGGAAGAAACTGCCAAACTTGGTTCGGATGTTTCAGGACCCATTAATCCCACATGTGGTAAAACGTTTCTCAAGGAAGAACAAAAAGAAACTACTGATATCAAAAGTGCGCCTTTATTGGCTACCGAGACTGTCTTGCTGATGTCGTCAAGCCTATTGCAAGTATATTGCCGCTAAGTGTCACGAGCAAGCGCTGAGAAAGAAGGTGTGACTGGGACACGCGCTCTGCAATAGGCGGGAGCTGAAGCAGAAGTAGAGGCTGAGGACGCCGGCTTCAGTTTTTGCTCGCAATGTTATCCAGCTGTTGGTCTCGCTGACGCCCGGTACCTCCTCAATTGTATTTAATAACACGAATGCAGAACCCAGCTCGAAACTACTGCGAGTACCAAAGAGTGGGGACGACATTCGCCAAGTTTATCCAGAACTGGTCTGTTTAGGAGGATACCCGCCAGCCACAACTAAGTTTAAAGTCCCATTCAAGTTAAACGACACACACAAGTGTGGTACGAAAGAAGCCATACAATCTAACAAGGGACAAGAAGGCGTGGCTCAAAGAAGAACTCCAAAAGATGCTGGATGCCAACATTATTCGGCCGTCTGTGTCCGCATGTGCATCACCAATAACAATAGCTCCGAAAGAAGATGGTAGTCTGCGACTCTGTACGGACTATAGGATAATTAACAGCCACACACACGTCATCTCTTTTCCAATGCCCAAAGTAGACAGCATTGTCGATGAAACTGGCGGCTGTACATGCTTTTCTAGGATCGATCTTTGCAAAGGGTTTTGGAAAATGCCACTTGAAGAGGAGACAAAAGAGTATACAGCTTTTATAACACCTTTTGATCTGTATGAATACAATCGCCTGCCGTTTGGCTGGAAGAATTCACCAAGCGGGTTCCAAAAGATGATGAACACTGTTCTGAAACCCTACATTGGCCGTTTTTGTAACGTTTACGTGGCCGACATTATTATATACTGCAAAAATGAGCATTTACATGGAGAACACCTGGCACTTGTGCTCACAGCTCTCTCAGTGCTTCCTCTGAAAGTCAACTTTAAGAAGAGTGAGTTCTTCAAGAACAGAGTGACTGTTCTGTGTAGAGTACTGGACGTAACCACCAAAAACACAAAAGAAGATTCTGTGACACATGTCACAAAGCGAGTCAAACCATACGACATCCATTCACTCCGTCTGTTTCTGGATTTGGCCAGCCACTTCAGAGCATTTATAAAAGATTATTCCTTGAAAACACGATGTTTGACAAGGATGACACAAGAGGGCGTACCATTCTGCTGGACGGAGGAGTGTGAGACGGCCTACAGACATCTGGCTCAAGTGATCTCTGATCCCATGCTCTGCCTTCCCGACATTACCGTTCCTATTGAAATTAGCACAGCTGCTTCTCATTATGGAACGGGAGCAATCCTATACAAGCGAGACTGCAGCCGAAGTGTTGCAGTTCACTGCGAAGGGAAGAAATTCAGTGCCTCCAATGTTGGTCCCACAGGTGTTAGATCTGTATCATGACAGCCTTCATTGAGGCGGCCATGATGGCTTTTGGAGAACATACATGTAGCTTTCAAAACAATTTACATGGCCAAAAATGAAAGAAGACACCAAGCGATATGTGCGATCGTGTCTGAATGTCAAATAAATAAAGCGCAATTTAGGCAACCTACTCAGCAGATGACTATGCCTAACTTCTCGAAAACACCATTTCAAGTTTTGCACTTGGACTTAGCTGAGCTCCGAAAAAAGTCCGAAGGTGTGAAGAAAATCCAAGCGTTCCTGCTATGTCTCGACGAGTGCACCAGGATGGCGGCTGCGAAACCGGGAGGAGAGGACGCTAACAGCGTTATTGCTTTCATGAGCCCAAAATGTTTCGGAATGTGAAAGTAATGGTATCCGACAACAGGCCAGCATATTAGGAGCCATCGACTGCGAGAGTTGGCGGCACAGCGCGGAGTCGTGCTGGGGTTCACTGCACCATATCATGCAGCAGCTAACGGCTGGATGAAAGAGCCATTCGTGATCTGAAGCAGTACATGGGCATGTATCTGGTATTTCCGAGTGGAAGGAAATGTTGCCTTGAGACTGTGGTATTCCTACACAACCTATCCTACACAACAGGCCTAGCATGTACACAATGTTCGCCGCTACTGGGAAGCCTACATATCTTCCAGCTGACATGACATTTGGAGTTTACAAGACGGTACGCCTTACAAAAGCGAGAAGAAATGAGGAAAGCCATGCGAAGTACCGCGCAAGAATCAAGCGGAACTTTGACAAAAGGTAAACAACTGTGCTACCTGAACAGCTGGTGGGGGACTGGGTGCTAGTGAGGAAATGACTCCCCGGGTCAAACAAGACACGCAAGGGACCATATCGGTTCGTGAAAATGGCTAGCCAACAGGGACAGTTAAAGACTGTTTGGTACATCGGCCCGAACGACGCTGTAGTCAGTCTCCAAAGCCAACGTTTTCAAGTATCATCCCAGGAGGGATGAAAGCAATGTTGGGGGGAGTTAAGCGACCTGACGAAGAAGAAGAGGCAAACAGAGCAGGGAGCGCCAAAAAGAAAAAAAGACGTGTCGAATGGCGACGTGCATCATATTTGTTCTGTGCTATTATGTACAGTACCACTACATATATGTCCAATGCAGGACGAAGGCCTCTCCCTGCAATCTCCAACTACCCCTGTCTTGCGCTTACTGATTCCAACTTGCGCCTGCAAATTTGCCAATATCATCACCCCAACTGCTTTTCTGCCGTCGTCGAGTGCGCTTCCCTTCTCTTGGTATCCATTATGTAACTCTAATAGTCCACCGGTTATCCGTCCTACGCATTACATGGCCTGTCCAACTCCACTTCTTTCTCTTAACGTCAATTAGAATATCGGCTATCCCCGTTTGCTCTCTCATCCAAACCACTCTGTTCCCGTCTCTCAACGTTAGGCCTAACATTTTTCGTTCCAACCCTCTTTGTGCAGTCCTTAACTTGTTCTGGAGCTTCTTTGTTAACCTCGAAGTTCTTGCCCCATATGTTAGCACCGGTAGAATGCAACAGTTGTACGCTTTTCTTTTCAACGACAGTGGTAAGCTCCCAGTCAGGATTTGGCGACGCCTGCCGTATGCACTACAACCCAATTTTATTTTTCTGTAAGTTTTCTTCTCATGATCAGGATCTCCTGTGAGTAAATGACCTTGACAAATGTACTCTATTGCAGACTCTAGAGGCTGACTGGCGATTCTGAATTCTTGTTCCCTTGTCAGGCTATTGAACATTATCTTTGTCTTCTGCGTATTGATCTTGAACCCCACTCTTACACTTTCTCGCTTAAGGTCCTCAATCATTTGTTGTAATTCGTCCCCATTGTTGCTGAATAGAACAATGTCATCTGCAAACCGAAGGTTGGTGAGAAATTCGCCATTGATCATCATTCCTAAGCCTTCCCAGTCTAAGAGCTTCAATACTTCTTCTAAGCATGCAGTTAATAGCATTGGAGAGATTGTGTCTCCTTGCCCGACCCCTTTCTTAATAGGAAACTTTCGACTTTCCTTGTGGAGATCCAAGGTAGCTGTCGAATGCTTGTAGATAATAGCCAAGATATTCACGTATGCTTCCTGTGCGCCTTGGTTACGCGATGCTTCTATGACTGCTGGTATCTCTACTGAATCTGTCAAGAACCGAGAGGTCGCAGCGGAGCGCCAGAACAAGGAGCCAGCTCGGCAGGCTTTTAGAACCGACTGACGCGTGTCGTGCTTGCGCCGTTAGCACGCGCCGCCCAACTTTATTGTCGTCGTCATTCGCAGCCTGCCCCAAAGCGCTGGCCAAGAGCGCCGACCTAAGCGACCCCGCTTAGCAGCGTCGGTGGGCGCTACAGGGCCCCCCGCCCAGACGGGACGGCGAAATGTACTCGTCGACGAGGCAGAGAAGAGGCTGTCGTAATTGCAAGCATATCGACGGGTGCGCCGGCGACGTCCACGAGGAGCTCCTTGGGAGGCGTCTCGACGTAGGCCGGTTTGAGGCGGTCTAATGAAACGACCTCTTCGCGACCATTGAAAACGATGGTGGCGGACTTCTGCGTCTTGTGGAGGACACGGTACGGTCCGTCGTAGGATGGTGTAAGAGGCGCCTTTACAGCGTCTCGTCTGAGGAACACGTGGGACGAAGACGCAAGGTCCGGGTGCACAAAGATGCTGTGGTCTGATGATCGAGGCGGTACGGGGCGCAGTTGCTGAATGCAGTCCTGCAGGCGTTGGAGGTACTGTAGCGGCTGGGGCGAGGGGGTCGAAGGAACGAACAAGTCTCCAGGAAGCCGCAGGGGTGCGCCGTAGACAAGTTCGGCCGCTGAACAGCCAAGCTCACGACAAAGGACGGCACGTAAGCCGAGAAGCACCATAGGAAGGTGGTCGACCCAGTGGTTGCGATCAAGGCGCGCAGTGAGGGCAGCCTTGACAGGCGATGGATCCGCTCAACCATGCCGTTGCAACAGGGATGGTATGCAGTGGTACGGCAGTGCTTAGTGCCATGCAGGCGGCTGAGCGAAGTGAAGACTGTGCAGTCAAATTGCCGGCCGCGATCAGTTGTCACAATATTGGGGCAGCCGAAGCGGGAAACCCATGCTGAAACGAAGGCTTTGGCGACCGTTTCCGCTGTGATGTCCGGAATGGGCACGGCTTCGGGCCAACGTGTGAAGCGGTCGATCATTGTTATAATGTAGCGGCAGTCGTGAGAGTGAGGAAGTGGTCCAACCAAATCGAGATGGACGTGGTCAAAGCGGCAGCCAGGTGGCAAGAACGACTGCGTGGGAGTCTTCGTGTGGCGGGTAACTTTGGTGGTCTGGCATGCGAGGCACGAGCGTGCCCACTGGCGAACATCGGTGTTAATGCTTGGCCAGACATACCGCTGTGTAACGAGGCGCTGCGTGGCTCGGATGCTGGGATGACAGATGTCATGAAGTGATTGGAACACCCACGACGGAAGGTAGCCGGAACGAAGGGTCGAGGTGCCGCCGCTGACATGTCGCACCAGAGGGAACCAGGCACAAACGAGTGAGGAACGAGTTGTAGACGGAAGGAACGGGGATGGTCACGCAGCGCTTGCAACTCAGGGTCTGCCATCTGCGCACGATCTAGACCTTCCCAATCCACAGTCGATGTAGAAGTGCCAAGGGAGGTGATGCGTGAAAGTGCATCAGCTGCCTCGTTGTCGGTGCCTTTGACGTGCCGGATATCCGTTGTGAACGCCGATATATAAGCCAGTTGACGAAGTTCACGTGCGACGTACTTGTAAGAGCTTGTACGGAAGACATACACGAGAGGCTTATGATCCTTGAGAACATAAAATGGCTGGCCCTCCAAGAAGTGTCGGAAGTGCTGGATGGTGGTGTAGATGGCGAGCGGCTCGCGGCCAAAAACGCTGTAGCGAGTCTCGGCAGGTTGGAGCTTTCAAGAGAAAAAACCCAGTGGGCGCCACTCGGAGTTGATTTTCTGCTGGAGAACAGCGCCGATGGCCACACTGGAAGCATCAACCATGATGCGGGTTAACACGTTAGTTCTCGGGTGGATGAGAATTACTGCATCGGCGACGGCTTGTTTAGCAGCCCTGAAAGCAGCTTCAGTTTCGGGAGACCAGGAACTTGCGGATGAGGAGCCCTTGGTCGTGCGAAGAAGGTCAGTCAGTGGCTGCAGAAGCTCAGCGCAGTGCGGAATAAAACGTCGGAAGAAATTCACTAGGCCGAGGAACTTACGCAGCTGGCGTAGGGTAGTGGGTGCTGGGAAATCTTTCACGGCCTGGACGTGAGAGGGCAAAGGACGAATTCCCAGCGCCGAGATGTGGTGTCCCAGGAACTCGAGCTCGGAAGACCCAAATACGCATTTCAGGGGGTTTACAACCAGGCCAAATTGTTTAAGGCGTTGAAAGAGTTCCCGGAGGTGACGCTCGTGATCTTGTGGATTGGGACTCGCGACGAGGATGTCGTCGATGTAGGCAAATACAGCCGAGAGGCCACGCGTTACCTCCGCGATGAATCGCTGGAACGTTTGAGCTGCGTTGCGTAACTCAAAGGGCATGCGCACATGCTCAAACAGGCCGAAGGGTGTAGTAATGGCTGTCTTCGGAATATCGGCAGGCTGAACGGTGATTTGGCGATAGGCCTTGACAAGGTCCACTTTACTAAAGATTTTGCATCCTTCCAAATGGCCTGTGAAATCTTGGCTGTGTGGAAGGGGATAGCTATCGTGGACCGTGTGAGCTTTGAGCGCCCGGTAGTCACCGCACGGACACCAGTCACTCGGTTCTTTCTTGGGCACCAGATGCAGTGGGGAGGCCCAACTGCTGGATGAAGGGCGAATAATACCTAGCTGGAGCGTGTGCTCGAATTCCCGTTTAGCAATGGCCAGACGCTCACCGAAGAGGCAGCGTGGACGAGCTGCGATGGGTGGACCACGCGTGACAATGTGGTTGGTGACGCTATGCTTGGGTGGCTGATTTAAATTGCAGGGCCTCGTCACTTCAGGGAAATCTTCGAGGATTCGAGCGTACGGGCATGAAGGGACCAGCGTGCGGATGCCAGTGGGAGCGACAGCCGACAGAGCGACAGTGATGGAGAGGCGCGTCTTGCTGTCAATCAGGCGATGGCGGCGCATGCTGATGTAGAGGTCGAAATGGGTCAGGAAGTCGGAGCCGAGGATAGGCTGATGAACGTCGTCCACGATGAAGACCCACCGGAACGTGCGCCGCAGGCCAAGGTCGAGAGTGAGGGACCGCAGACCATACGTGGCGATGGAGGTAGAGTTTGCAGCGCGGAGCGTTGGTCCAGGTGAGTTAGAAACGCGGTCACGCTTGGAGGACGGCAGTACACTGACCTCGGCACTCGTGTCTACAAGGAACCGCAGGCCGTAAATGCAATCCGTGACTATGAAAAGGCGGCTGGGTTGTAAGGCGAGCTCACAGGCCGCCGTCAGTGATCTCGCGGTGCGTTTCCCGGCCATTCGCATGGGGACTTGCACCGACGGGCGCGGTGCTGGAAAGTGCGATGGCACCAGCAGATAGGCGAGCGTCGAGGACTGCGCGAGCGGCGACTGGTCGGGGAAGAGGGACAGCGGCTGGGACATGAGGTAGAGCCGCGCTGGTCATGGGAGGACGTCCAAAGGGCGTCGATGGAAACGGCGAGCTGGTCGATCCGGGACTCTAAGCGGGCTATGATTGAGGACTGTGGCGTTGAAGAGAGGGCGGCGACTGAAGGAGAAGTCGCGTCGTGGACTCGATCAGCGAGCTGGGCGAGGCGGTCGAGGGTCAAGTCCTCTGTAGCAGCCAAGACAAGGCGGGTGGACTGTGGTAAGCGCTGCAAGAAGAGCTCCCTCAACAGCGCACCGTTCGTGTCGACCTTGCTTGTGCCCAGGAGCTGTCGCATGCTGTTGAGCAGCTGGGAAGGCCGGCGATCTCCAAGGTCCTCGGATGTGAGCAGGTGCTGGAGGCGCGCGCTCTCGGACGCCGCGGTGCGTTCTAAAATACTCTGCTTCAGTTGCTGGTACGGGGCATCACTCAAAGGTGCAGCGATAACGTCTGCCACTTCTTGAGCTACCTCAGGAGACAGGTTGCAAAGTAAGTGGCGAAACCGCGAAATCTCCGAGGTGATGTGTTGCAGATCGAAGATGGCTTCTACCTGGGATAACCAAACCTGCGGGTTATTGCGGCAGAACGTGGGCAGGTGGAGCTGTAGAGCTGCGACGTCCCGTGGGCGCGAGGTCGCGTCAGGCGGGAGGTCGCCTGAGGTCGGGAGGTTGCTGGGGTCAGTCATCTCTTAGGCCGGAGTCACCACTGTCGAGAACCGAGGGGTCGCAGCGGAGCGCCAGAACAAGGAGACCAGCTCGGCAGGCTTTTAGAACCGACTGACGCGTGCCGTGCTTGCGCCGTTAGCACGCGCCGCCCAACTTTATTGTCATCGTCATTCGCAGCCTGCCCCAAAGCGCTGGCCTAGAGCGCCGACCTAAGCGTCCCCGCTTAGCAGCGTCGGTGGGCGCTACAAATCAAATGTTTTTCATAATCTATAAAACCCATATAGGGAGTTTTTTTATTGAAGTACTTCTAAAGCCCAAAAGGCATTACATAGGGGGACATAACCATGAATAAAACATGGTAGCGCAACTTCTTAACATGCACAACTAAGCATAAACACAAACTATACAATGAAATAAAGATTGAGTTGAACATAAGTAATGTGACATATGATAAATAAATGTTGAAACATTAATTATAACAGCAACTCTAACTTCATACATGATTTACAAATGTGTCTACACCAGAAATACGTGCGATCCCGCAACCAAAAACAAAACTACAAAAAAAAAACCTTAATCAGTACAGCGATAATGATGTATTGCAATCGATCTGCAATGTATCAGGAAGATGATGACACTTTTGCAAGTATCATCAACTGACACAGTTTGCAGCTTCAAAAAGCGTTTCAGACTGTTTACAAATCCGTTATAATCAGTAATAGCTGCGATGTCAGCCGGAAGCTGATTGCACTGGCGGATGGCAAGAAGTAGCGGTGAGTGCAAAAACAGATTAGTTCGGGTGAAGATAGGCTCCACTTTAAGCTGATGATCAAGTTCTGAGGACGCACGATGACCTGGTCAACTGTGAAGCGTATCACGTGATGACTGATTGTGGTAGAGCTTGTGGAAAAATGACAGACGCGTGACCAGTCTACGTTTCTCCAGAAGAGATCGAATAATTGAAGATTTTATTTCGGTTAAGCTTGATGTTCGCAGGTAGTTTTTTGTGATTAATCGGGCAGCTTTATTCTGTAGAGACTCCAATTTCTGTACGAGGAAGGTCTGACGCGGGTTCCAAATTAGGGATGCGTATTTGATTTTGGAGCGTACCAAAGTAGTCTCAGCAAGTAGTTTAGTTGTGGGGTTAGCTAAACGCAACTTGCGCCAAAGGAAGCCAAGTGTCTCAGATGCTTTGCTAACTATGGCATCTATATGAGCATTCTATGACAAATCTGACGACAAATGGACGCCCAAATACTTTATAGAGCATGCTGAAGATATAGGCACATTGTTTAATGTGTATTTGCGTAAGATATGGTTAGCTTTTTCAGTAAATCTAATGGCTTTGGTTTTATTGACCTTAATTTCCATTTGCCATTTTTTACACCACTTACTGAGCTTGTTTAAATCAGATTTTAGGTAGCAAGTATCCATATGGTTTGTATTTTCCGTATAAATCACGCAATCATCAGCAAGTAATCTTGCCGTGGAACACAGACCACTACTGATATTGTTAATAAAGATAAAAACAAGATTGGCCTGAGCACGGAACCCTGTGGCGCACCAGATTTAACGTGAAATAATGGGCCGGAATGTCTATTCACACACAAAAAAACTGATTGGTAGCGGCTAGTTAGAAAATTTGTAATCTACGTAATAGTTGTGTTAAGGTTGAGGTGTGGTATTTGAGGCGCAAGTCAGCAACCCTGCCAAAAGCCTTCGCGAAGTCCACAAATATCGCATCAACTTCATTTAAAGAATAAATAGAGTGATGCAAGTCAATAACTAATTGGAAGAGTTGTGTTTCAGAGGATCGGTCGTGTAGAAACCCATGCCTATTGACAAAAAAGAAGTTATGTTCTGTTAGAAACTTCTTCATAGCAGATGAAATCATATGTTCGAGAAGTCTGCAGCACGTGCTTGTTAATGAAAGTGGTCTGTAGTAGAGCACTGCACAGGCCGATTTTTTCAGCCCGAGCCCGGCCTGGGCCCGTTTTTACGTTTGGCTGCCCGCCCGAGCCCGACCAAAAGTTTTATGGTGAGACCCGGGCCCGGCCCGGGCCCGGAAATAATCTAGGTTACCCGCCCGGCCCGGCCCGTCACCCCTTTACCTTAGGCCCAAGTCCGGCCCGAACCCGGCCCGATAAGCAAAAAAAAATATTTCTGTTGCGACTTTCTGGTGCGAGCCCGGGCCGGGCTTGCACCAGAAAGTCCCAGCCCGGCCCGGGCCCGCGTCACAAAGCACATGACGTGCCCGAGGCCGGCCCGAGCCCGTGAAAAAACTGCCCTACCTGGCTCGGCCCGGCCCACGGGCCGGGCCGGGCCCGGGCTTTCGGGTAAGCCCGAGCCCGTGCAGTGCTCCAGTCTGTAGTTTGAGGCATTAGATGAGTCACCAGATTTTAAAATGGGAATGACATGAGCTACTTTCCAATCACTTGGAACACATTCCGTGTCAATAGATTGTTGAAATAGGGCGGCTAAAATGGGACATATTGCAGGTTCTCCTTGTCTGAGTAGTTTAGGGTGTATACCATCGGGACCAGGCGCAGAGTTAGTCGGAAGACGGTCAATGGAGGATTGTATTCCTTCAGCACTAATAATTACATCATGCACGGTCAAATTTAAAATGGAAAATTAAAGGGTATTAATATTGGACTCTCATCCGCGAAAATATACGAAAAAACTAATTAAATTCTACTGCGACCTCTACGGGAGAAAGAATATTGCCGTCCCTGGTTCACGATACCGTTGAATTTGACGCTTAGTTAGGGTTAAGAAAGTTCCAAAATTTTTTTGCATCGTGTTGGAGCTTGTTTGAAATATCGTTGTTAAAACATTTGTCCTTAGCTGCAGTTATTTTGGTATTGCACAAGCGCACATGTTCACGATAACGTCTCCAATCTTCCTCAGAGATTGATAACTTCGCTTTTGAGTATAAACGTTTCATTTAGTTAATGCAAAGTTTTACGTTTGTCGTAAACCATGCGCTTTGCTTCGAGACCACTATGTTGACTTTAAGGATGTACTTTTCTTTAAGTAATACCAAATTGTCACGAATGAGATACCAATTCATGTTTGCATAGCGAGAGGATAGAAGGATTGCATAAACTCGTCAGAAAACGTTGAAAGAACCCTGATAAGCATATCCACATTCGCTCAGCCACAATAAAAAATTTTTTTTGTACTTTCCTGTTTTTTTCTGCTCGCGCACAAATTCACAATGCAAGATATTGTGATCATGTGATTGTATTCCGCAGTCATCCATGCCACCAATCAGGCATTACCTGATTGGTGACAAAGATGAATCGAAACAACTTTCATAAAATTGCGGCGAAGTTCAACGACCCGGGCTCAAGTCTCCCATGAGGGGACCTTGAGGCCTTGCCTCGTCGCCGCCTCCCGTGCCCGCTGGACTGCCCACTCTTGTGTCATTAGGTTGGAGATGCGCAGAGCGGCGACCCACTTCGACACAAGAGCCTCCGGAGCTACTGCCATTTTTGCTGCTATAACGGGACACTCCCGCAACATGTGCGAGACCGTCGCTCTAGTTGCCTGACATAACTTCCAAACAGAACTCGGGTATCGCGCGGGGGAAATCTGCCGCAATCGCACCGGACTGGGGAAAGTGTGTGCCTGCAATTGTCACCAGACGACTGCCTGGCAACGTTTCAGTTTGGGGTGAGGTGGGGGAAATATCCTCCTGCCTTACTGGTAGTGCTAAGTGATGTCGTTATACCTGACTAAGCGTTCGCGCGTGTTTTTTACCAGGAGGCCGGAACACGAAGGGTATAGCGTTCATCATGCTATACGTTTTAGCATAATTTCCTATTACCCATTGAATTGGCATATTATGGAGCTTTCAAGTATACCAACTAAAGAGTATAGTAACCTCGGCAACCATGTGTGTATTCAAGCGCCGTACGTATGTGAGTGACTGGAGCTTTCAAATATTTCAGGTAACTCACCATTATAGTGGCTTCAGAAAGTATGTGCGTACTCAAGTGTCATAAGTACGTGAGCGAAATATATGTTTTTTCAAGCATTGGGGTACTCTACTGAAATTCTTATGTAGGAACCCCGAACTACGCGTCCATTTATTCCTAATATTCCTAACATGCCTGCTACATTTTGGTCTGGCGTGAAGAAAGCAGCCAAGTCTTTTTATTCTGTAACCCTGCGTGAAGCAACGTTATTTATTTTATACACGCATGACTGAAATGAACGTTTCTTTGTAAAAGTGATGCTTACAATTTATTTTTGTTAGATGACCTCTCCAGTTTCGTACATTAACAATACTATACCTTAGTTAGTCTCAGGCTAGCAACATCACCTTCACAATTTTTATTTATATACACGACGCAGTCACCTGGGTACATTCCGAGCTGCGACATAATTCCTCTAGTAATATTATTTACACCCTAAAAATAACGGGGACACCCTAAGAATAACGGGGCCAGGCGCTACCGAAGACGATGCCCAAGAACTGCCGCCCAGAACTGCATGATGTTTAATTAAGGAGCACCACTCATGTATTCATGCAATTATCTCGTCGTTTCATTTTTAAAGGTATAATTTGCCGGTCAGTAAGTCATCAGCAACATCAAACACTCTCCTGAAATCTTAAAAAAATACCTATGAATTTCATTTCTTTTGTCTATTGCTCAGGATGAAGTGTGTTTAAATTGTACCAATTGTGTGGAACCAGAAAAGCCTTGTCGAAGTCCACGTTGATTAGGAATTGTAATGTTATGCTTAAACGTGCGTTTCTAATTGCTGCCGGAACATCATCTGGACCGCTCGCTTTTGTAGGCGAAATAATTGCTAATTGCCTTGGTGTACTGGAAAAGCAAAAATTCATTGGTTGCCATTTATTCTATGTCCGCCGATAAATCAAAATTGACAGTGCGGAAATGACCTGCGTGAAACACATAGAAGAAATCTGCGATTCAACTTTACGGTTGTCATTATCAATAACGGTACGTAAGTGATTTAGAGAGGATACAGAACTGTCTCCTTCACCCTTTCAACGAATGTATCTCTAGAATTCATTTGTGTCCTTCACCCATAGATCACCAAGCTTAGCAAAATAATATTGCTTGGCCGATGCAGCTAAGCTCTTAAAATTAAGCACTAGCTTATTTGCTTCTGATAAGTTAACTTAGGACCTACGTGTTTTATACTTTAGTACACTCCCCGTATGCTGCCTATCAAGATGCGCAGTTGCCCTTTAAACGATATCTTGTCTTTGCGAAAACGAGTTTTGCTTTAAGTTTTCCCCGCAGCTGCTCGGCGGTACGATCGTCGGTCAATGGATAAAACGTCGGAAATAAGTTCCCATGTCAAATTGGTGGCGTCATAATTGGCCATTACTGTATACGAACACTTCTTATGGAGCTTTTTTTGCCACTGATGAAGTCACATCATTCACATAAGCAACAATGATATTAGGTCACCCAGACTAGGTAAAACATGTAGATTAAAACAATATGAGGGGAATTACACAACAATTAAATGCAAGGCTTCGTCTGTACTATCATGTAGTGATACATTAGGCTCGTATTGGTGAAACGAATGAGCTTCAAGCAAATACAAAAAAAATGCCGAGCATAACCTACCACCGGTGGTAGCCCTAGGAACATCACGGGGCCAGTCAACACCTGGCAGACTAATGTCACCACCAAACAAAACATGTTTACTGTTACACTCAAGGAATTCATACGAAGAATCAGGCGATACATAGTACGGCACAGTCAGTAAACGTTTGCCATTTGCTAGCCTAAGCTTACAAAACACTAACTCCAAATCGAAATCTCAGCATTCCAATTGAATGCAACGTATGCTGCCGCTGACAAGAACGAAAACGGCGTCATCGCGAGAATTACGGTCGCGTCGAAAACAGTGGTACCACGCCGTAAAATTTCACTCAAATACAGAAAAGTATAACAATCATTCCATACCAGAACGATTGTGGTCTGGGCGGGACGTTAGAAGAAAGTGAAAGTTATCAAATTTATTCCTTATATTCCGGGAATAATACAAGAAAACACTAAGCCGCTCTCACCGCTGTACAAATGGCTGTATTACACTACTTTACGGAAGTCGCCTTTTCAATAGATAAAAGGGTGTCATTCTTCAAGATGAGGATCCCGCGTTCTTGCCTGTTGTGCTTCGAGAATTCTCAGAGCTTTTTTCTTTTTCCGCAAGACCATGATTGGTGTTTGTTGCAATGCATGCAAAAAAAAAACAATTTATGGCTCCCGTCTCGCTCAAAGTGATATATTAGAGCGCCGTTCCTACGGCGAGCCTCGGCTTTGTCCCTCGACCTAACT
This sequence comes from Dermacentor silvarum, assembly GCF_013339745.2. Classification (NCBI taxonomy): domain Eukaryota; kingdom Metazoa; phylum Arthropoda; class Arachnida; order Ixodida; family Ixodidae; genus Dermacentor; species Dermacentor silvarum. Next base: position 80,983,175 of record NC_051156.1, on the reverse strand, counting down.
GAGCGCACAAGCTTAGGGAAAGATCAAAGCGAACGCGGCGCGCAGCGCGGGAAGAAAATCGTACTGCCGCGCAAGACTCGCGACGACTGCTACGAGATGGCGCCAAAGGAGCGCGCCGTCTAAAATCACTGGAACCTGGAGAGTACCGCAACCCTTTTCTCTTCGCCGCCGCGCCGCCGATTGGTCAGTTCACGTCAGGTGTTCACTTTCCGCCATAGATGGTCCACGCCGCGCCGGAACAGACAAGCAGACAAAGGCATCACTCGCACACTCTGCGCGTATGAGCCATCGACGAGGTCAGATTTTGCGTTTTGTGCAATTTAGGGCATACGCAACTTGCGTAGACTTAATAAAGGCGCAAGGAAACGCCCGGGTGCTGCGCTTTCGGGCGCAGCAATCCACCGGGAGCCCGGGAAAGCGCTTTTCGCGTACCAATTAAGCGGAAATAAGCGACAGCAAGCGCTGTGCTATCTGGCTGCACCGAATAATGCGCGACAATTTCACTCCCACTAGGTGAGCTTGATGATATCGCAAAGCTTACACTTTGCGGCATCATCGAACTGCGTAAATGCCATAATGTGATCGAAAAGCTTCTTGGCGTGACGTGTTTGATTTCTACCCAGCGGTTTGCCTTGCGCAAACAAAGCGAGGAGATGCTCAGAAATATGCAGAACCGAGCAAAATGCCACTCGAAGAGCGTCGGAGTGCAGGCGGCTGTGTAAAAAAATAACATAATGTAGTGAGAAAACCACTGCAATAAATATATATCGACCTGTCAATGTCGAATATTAAAATATACATTTTCTCGTGTGTTGCTGTTTATTACTGCTTGAAACAACGGGAATGCGACCTAGAGAACTCTGTTTTAGCATATATTTCCTTCTACTGCAGTCAGGCACTGTTTATCTTCGTCTAAGTCGATCTTTATCAATCGTTTCGAGCGCGGTAAATCAGTAGCCACGTTCTAAAGCTATTACATCCACGCTTATAAACGGTGCGTGGCAATGCTTGATACCTAGTCAGCCTAAAAAATAATCTGTGACACACGAGCATCGGTTCGTTTTGCGTTTAGAACGGGGCGCGTGCAATTGAATGCTTCAGTTTCCGAGTACATGTAATTTATATTGTGTCTAGCTAAGCAAAATACGGCTGTACTTGTGGATTTCACAGGGCACATTGCGACAACCATCGTGCCGGTCTTCACTTTAGCAAGCCTAGAAAACCCGAGGAAGAGCTGCTCGCCTTTTTTGCAGCGCGACAAATAGCTTCGAGTTAGCTACAAGGGTAGAAGACTCAATGTAAACAAGCCCGACATTCATGTAGGCCTGTGACGAACAAAATTTTTAAAGCACTAGTAATGTTGCTTAATTATGGAATGAAGCAATTTAGTATATGCATTGGATAGCTTCCCAACGAGCACAAAACTTATCGGGGAGAACAAACGAAAGGCCGGCCGCCCGGGCGCCCGACTTTTCGCTGGTCTCGCTGCATGCAATTTGGCGCCTTTAACAATCTTCCGATCGCACTTATCTGTACTGCTTCGCACGCATACAAGATGCTCCATCGCATTTTCTATGTTAAGGACGATGAAATCTGTCGATTTGCGATAATATAAACCGCTCACAGCGAAACTACATAGCTGAGCTGCTGCCGCCCGAGAGACGCGTTGGACCAAATCTGGCAACAACAGAGCAGTGTTGCCTGCGCGCTCTCCGGAAGATGAGGTACTTTCCAGGTTCCAGTGACTTTAGCACCGTCTTCTGTTCACCAATGGCATGCGGACAGCGCGTCCAACGACGATAACCAAGCGCTGCATGAGCTGAGGTCTGTCTGCTGCGGCCGCTGTGAATCCCGCCCACGCGTCACCCCCCTCACCCACACGAAGCCTGTCGTAATCTCCCGATTAGCGAGGCAGTCACGTCACACTTCGCCCCGCTTGCAGCGTGCCACACTAGACATATTGTCCGCGCTAGCCAATACATCGCGACATGAAAACACGTCTAGAGCTTTGCTGAAATTTCGCATCAGGGAGTAGCGTAATCGTCGGTGAAAGTTTTTACTTAAAGAATATTGGTCCGGTTGGGTGAAGGTTACTTTGCATTGTGCTTTATTATGCTTCTCTAGTCCTCCTATTTCTGCTAATTTTAATTACATTCTTTGAACTGCTGCACAGCCTGATGTAAAATAAATGTGTGTGCTGCAGAAGTGTTGTGCAGGCCTGCATATGCCACAAAACATTTTATGAAAACACCACTATTCCTTCACCATGTGCTGCAAGGATCGATATTTCTCGTCCACTGACGAGGATTCCTTATGGAAAGAGTTTCCGCAAGCAAAGCCACGTAGCGCGCTTTAAACTGTGTGGTCTGAAAACGGCTCAAAACCGTTCAAGAAGTAATGGGGAAAAAGGGCCTGCCTTGGCGGCTGGATGCTGGAAGTCATAAATAAAATAAAGCTGCTTGTTGGAAAAACCTACATACTTTCATGGTGAGAGTTAGCAAAAACGTTTTCTATTCTTTTTTTATGCTCTTCCATGTTGCTTCCTATCTTGATGCGCGTGCGGCGCTGAGTGCGTGGATTGAGGAGTGGTCTGTTACAGCGTAGTTTCTCATCTTGTTGATCCACACGCGCGCGGTTTGTAGTTTCGTCATGATGCGCATACTACTTCGTTGAGAAGTAGTATTATGAATAAGATCTCTTACTGAAGAGGTGGAGCCCCTGACCGATCGAGAGGTGAGGTGTCCATGTCTTCGCTCACCTGGAAAACCACCGTATTTCCCATGTCACTTCCAGGGAATGTATCGCCTTCTCAGTTCTGTGTAGTTTTTAGACAGACTCTATTTGTTTGCAGGTGGCCTGCTCTAAATAACAAAAACGAATGTTCGCTCACTCTTTGTTTCGGAAGCAACTTCCGACAAGGCAACAATCAGCAAAGCAGCGCAGCTAGAAAGCTTCATTGTTCTGTTTTGTATATGAAAATATACGCATCTGGAAATAAAATGAAAAGAATCATGAGTGCGCTTCTCGAAAAAAAAAAACTGAAATGGGGCGAGTAGCTTAGGTACGAACAGACGGACCGCATTTTTTGCAGAGTTTAAAAAAATATCCAATGCTATATATGAGAAGAACAACATCGCGGTTATCATCGGTTCATCTGCCCAACAGTTTCGGTTGGGGGACCAGCCTTTTTTCAAAAACTACAGAAATTGAAAAAATCACAACACCTTTCATTTTGTGAAGATAGTGGAACAGCGAAGCTGTGCTAGTTACACCGAGTGTTACGAGTGTAACATGTGCATGTGTTGCGCATGATTCAATTGCGTAAATACAAGTAAACACAGATCTACAACAGGATATATACAGGTAGTTATATTGAAACGTTGGAAGGGGAGAAAAGGCAGCGACTCCCGACGCTATTGGACGAGTGTCTAGTTCTATGGTTGAAAACTGCCGAGCCGCCGCCACAGGCATTGGCGCGAACACGGGGAAACGCGGAGGGTGTCGTCAGCAGCTCTGCGCGTTGCGTCGTTGGTGCTGCGATGAGCGTCATTATCTGAAAGGGCGCGCCGCACATACCACTATCTCTATTACTATCTCTATTACTATCTCCTCGCACCCAGCGCTGCCTTCCATTGGTGGCCTCCTCCCCCAACACGCCTCTTCTCCTCTGCTGGTGACGTGACCTACCCTCCCCCGGCGCGGCGGTCATCCTCTCCTGGTAATGTGACCTGTGGGCTGCCGCATATGCGGCGAAAGATCGACTAAAAACAACTCTGCTGTTAATGTTAAAAGAAAATAAACAAAGAAAAAACACGAAGAAAAAAGAAAGTGTGGGAGAGAGCCGGGGGCTAAAGAGATGACTCATTTGTAACAGGGTTAATAATCGCGCATTCGTGGAGTCACGTCCCTCATAATTCGCAGTGTTTTGGTCTTTGACACGTTCCCAAAGACGAGCGTGATCGGGCCAAGAAGTGGGAAACGTAAGATAAGGAATTCGGTACGCGTGCTACCAGATGGTAGACGAACACGAAAGCCCTTTTCTGGTGCTCTGATGACACAAAGGCGTTGCAAAATGAAAACAATCAAGAAGAAAAATAAGAAGTTCATAAGAAGGAATAATAATAATATAACAAAAAGCAGGGATGGAACGGTGCAAGGAGCTGAGTCAGCTCCGAGGAGTACTAGGAAGTGATGGCGAAAAAAGTAGAAGGGAACAAAACTGCAGAAAGAATAATGCAGAGAGAAAGGATCGAAAACTGCACTTGTAATAATGTAACAAAATGAGAAGGCACACAAAAAAATTCACCGCCCAAGCACTCTGTACAGATCGTTAACCAGCGAAGCTGAAACGTGCGGCGCCGGTGTTTAGCAGTGGGTTAATCCCGATGCTGTATTGAAGCGTTTCTCAATTATTGGTTGCAGGTTTGCGTTTCTAGTGGAACGCAAGCGCCAATGGCGGGCGGATGCTGCTAACCACGACACCGAGCTAACTCGAGATATCGAACGCATGCCATAACGGGCGAGCCCAGTAGGCGGCATTGCGGGCAGAGCAGCGTCAACGTGGCAATGGCGGGAACGCGTTCGCCGCGACTAACGCCCGCTTTCGGCGGGAGTTTCTCGAGCGGCAATTTGGCTTCGGCTCTGACGAAACGTCCAAGTTGAAGTCGCGAAGTTGGACGCAAGCACCAATGGCAGGCGGATGCTCCTAACCACGACGCCGAGCTAACTCGAGATATCAAACGCATGAGACAACGGCGAGCCGAGGAGGCGGCATTGCGGGCACAGCGCGTGCTTGGGTACGACGCAGAGAACGACGTCAATAACGGCGCTCCCAATGGTGCGCGCGCTTGGGTGCGACGTAGAAAACGACGTAACTGACGGCGCAGTCAATAGAGACCTTTATCGAAACATGTGGCGAACGGTTTTTCGTTTCGTCTAGCCATTTACAGCTTTCGCTGTACAGCAAGGTACTATAATAGAGATTCAGCATCAGCGATGTATACAATTTGCATATCCGATGGTTGATTTATTCTGTACTTACTGAAAATTATGCACCAATAAACGAGAGGTTTTCATGTGTTCATTTATGCCGCGTGTGATTATTCTAAATTTGTGGATAAAATATTACACTCCGTGTTCCCGTTCACGGGCAGGGCCTTGGGGGGACCAGCCCACCGAAGGTCTTTATCCCAGCTTTGAAGGCGTGGCGATGCTGGCGCTTTATTACAGACGCCTGGGACAAGCCACTGGCACCCACGACAGCAGAATTTGCAGCCAGCCCGAATGGCGACCGCCGCAGGGACGGGTTCACCACGCACGCCAGCTCCACAGGCGAACAATCTCATCACACCCCCCACTACCGCAGATGGCCTACAATCTTCGTGACTAGGCCGACGATCCTCGACCACCGAGGCAGCAGCGTGAGAAGTGACAGTCTCAAGGTTCATCCACGGTCCGCTCCTCCAATACACGGTCAACCGTTTCCGTGATTTGCTCAGTTCAGCGCATCGGGGAAACGGTTGAGAAACGCGTAAAGTACAATCTCCACAGCACGACGACTAAGCCATATGCAACCGCTAATTACTGCTAATTAGGACCGTACCGTACCGTAATGTAGTACCGCTAATTTGGTACCGAATTTGGTAGCGTCGGCGGTGCGTGGCGCAGCACCGACGACAGTGGCCGTACTTGGTACAAGAACCGCGAAGCTAGCCAAACAACATGGAATGACTTTCGGCGGAAAATCGCCGATACTTTTGCAAGTGCCGACCGACGCGACCGCGCCCAGCAGTTGATGGAGCTACGGGTACAACAGCCCAATGAGTCGGTCACAATGTTCGTCGAAGACATGGCCCGTCTCTTTCGTAGAGCCGACCCGAACGTGACTGAGGATAGGAAGCTGCGTTACCTCATGCGAAGTGTAAAAGAGCAGTTCGCGGGGCTTGTCCGGAATCCACCAGTCACCGTCGCTGATTTTATCAAAGAGGCTACGGCTATTGAGCGGGTCCTTCATCAACAATGCAGGCAGTACGATCGACTGTCCACCAGCACCACAATCAATGCAGCCGCATTGACTCCAGAGTATCAGAGCCCCTTGCGTGAATTGATGAGAGAGCTCGTCAGCGAAGAAATTCACAGGATTCTGACACCGACACTGGATAGCCCCGTCGTGTCTATCGCCGAAGTGGTACGTGACGAAATCAGGCAGGCGTTACCGGCAGCCCATCGTCCAGACCACCAGCGTCCCATGAGATACGCCGCCGCTGTTCGATGTCCCCCCCCCCCCCCCGCGTTACAACCACACCCCCGTACCACCAGCCTCCGACAGCCGCTCCTTGGTCGCCGCCACAAGATGAGGCTTTGAGGCGCGCAGCCGTGATGCTGCCGATGCAGTCATACTGCCAGCCATCATTCACCGCGCATTGGTCCACGCCGCACAACGACTCTACGAGACAGCCAGAATTTCGGCTATCCAACGCGTGGCGCACCGCCGATAACCGCCCTCTCTGTTTTAACTGCGGGGGTGGCGGCCTTATTTCGCGCCATTGCTGGCATCGTGACACATCATTTCAACCTCTCCGTCCGTGGTCTGATGGTCGACGTGCAAATGGCGAATCCATGCTACGCTGCGACGACGCTGCTTTTCAGGGACCGCCAATAGCGCACCCGCATGACGAATCCGTGCCCAATGATCGGACGGACTTCGGCCGACGGTCGCGCTCTCCAACCCCTACACGCCAAACGCCTGCTGGACGTACGTTTGCTGACCTGCAAGGACGAAGGTCGCCCAGTCGCCGCCGGGGAAACTGAAGGCGGCGATCTCTGGGGGTAAGTTTGCAGGCTTGCCGCATAACAATAAAAAGCCCCCAACTCACCCGCTGCAGAACGTCGAGAAGCCAATAACCGACCCCGAATAAATTGTGAGCGCCGACCTTGATGTTTGCGTGGATGCGCAGCCAGTGACATCGTTAGTCGACGCTGGTGCTGACTTCTCTATAATAAGTCAGGAACTCGCCCTTCACCTGAAGAAAATAAAGACGCCATGGACGGAACCTTACATAAGGACGGTTAGCGGCCAATTACTGATGACCAATGGAAGGTGTACTGCAAGAATTAACATTGGAGATTTTTCTTTCGTGACCGCTTTCATCGTTCTTCCTGCGTGCTGTAATAATTTGATTATTGGAATGGATTTATTAAGGGAATATCACGGCGCAATTAACATCCCAGACCGCATGGTGACGTTTTATAGGAGCCCTGGCTTAGTCCATTGCTTATCGCCGCAACACAACTCCTTTCATGTAACAGAAAACGACGTCGTAATACCACCTCGGTCATGATTCATTGTTTCGGTGGCGTGTGGCGTGCCGTTTCATAGCGAAGGATTTGTCGACCAAATAACCATTTTGTTGCTTACTCACGGTATCTCGGTGGCACGAGGAATTGTGAATGTCACCGACGGGCTCCCGAACCCATTGCCAACAAATTTTAGCACAGAGAGACGGCACCTTCCAAAAGGCACGGCTGCGGCTTATTTTGACGGTGTTGCGGATGTTCGCGGCTGCTGTTCACTACTCGAAGAAGTGCCTAGCCTACCCAAGACCCAGCTCCTGTACTTGACGTCAGCACTGTTTTGCCGCAGCACGCCCGAGAATGGCTTCTTACCCTATTGGCCACGTTCAACGATTGCTTTTCGTCGACGTCAAGAGTAGATCGGACGCCTCTAACAAGGCACCGAATAATTACAGAGGATACGGCGAGACCAATTCACCAAAATCCTTATCGTCTGGCTCCCAGAGAACGTGAAGCCACACAACAGATGACAAAAATGCTTCAAGACGACGTGATCCAACCATCAGCGAGTCTCTTGGCATCCCCTGTAGTTCTAGTCAAGAAAATAACGGCAGCTTGCGTTTCTGTGTGGACTACCGAAAACTAAATAAGGTGACGAAGAAAGGCGTGTACCCGCTTCCCCGTATCGACGATTTCCTCGACAGGCTTCGACACGCACGTTAGTTCTCTTCAATGGACATAAAAAGCGGATATTAGCAAATGAAGGTAGACGCGAGAGACCGTGAAAGAACTGCTTCTGTGATGCCAGACGGCCTATACGAATTTAAGGTTTTGCCTTTCGTCTGGTGCTCTGCCCCTGCTACGTTCCAACGCCTCATGGATACTGTGCTTTTGGGTCTGAAGTGGAAAACCTGCTTAGTGCACCTCGACGACGTCCGCGTGTTCTCCGCAACGTTTGAAAAACACCTGGAACGGCTTGAAGCGGTTATGCAGTCCATACGATCCGCCGGCCTCACCCTGAAGCCGGAGAAGTGCCACTTTGGTTTTGGGGAACTACAGTTTCTTGGTCACGTCGTTAGCCACGCCGGTGTCCGCCCGGATCTTGAAAAAATTACCGCCGTCGTACAGTTTCCCGTACCATCTGATAAAAAGGCTGTCCGGCGGTTTCTCGGCCTCTGCGCCTATTACCGGCGGTTTATTGCAGACTTTTCTCGCATTGCGTCGCCGTTAACTCGCCTCACAGGCGACGACGCTGCTTTTGTATGGGGCGACGAAGGGCAAGGTGCATTTAGCGTCTTGCGGCAACGTCTCTAGACACCTCCAGTGCATGCCCACTTTGATGAGACCACTCCTACATTGTTCCATACGAATGCCAGCAATGTTGGATTGGGAGCTGTTCTTGTGCAATGGCAGGAGAACACGGAAAGAGTGATTGCCTATGCAAGCAGAACACTCTCACGCACCGAGGCAAATTATTCCACTACTGGGAAAGAATGTCTAGCCGTACACTCTTAATCTTGTTCCACATAGGTTCCAGGTAAAACAATGCTCCAGATAATTTAACTGCAACGGGCGGGAACTTTATATGGATCTGAGTTGAATAGCCAGTTTTATCCGAAACAGTAGCTGTCTTTTCTCTTACTTTTTGCTTAGGTAAGTGGAACGAGTCATACTTATCCAGAAGCAGTGATTTGTTCAAGTAACCGAATTTCGTGTTTTGCGATTTGTTTCATTTACGACTGTGAAGCAACGCCGTAAATGGATCTCATGTTCCCGTTATATAATTTATGCACGTCTGTGTAGCCTTTAACCGAGGACCTCCTCTCCTTTGTCCTTCCCATGAACCCTTGCTTCGAATACGGAACAATATCAGTGCTGCAACGGGTCAAAACACGCCCAAGGCTTGACTGGCGCTGGCAAAGCGTCGCCGTGTTTCCCTGCAGCGCATTTGTCTGTGCGCTCTAACCGACGAACTTTCACTGGCGGAGTGTTATGGCGGTTACGGAGTTACGGTGACAAGTGCTTCACTAGTTCCACACAAATTGTGACACTGAACGCTAGAAGCCAGCCATCTTCTGTGCCGATAAATGTGCAATATTGGTGGGTTTTCAAAGTTTTGATCAAGCTTGTAGGTAGTTCCGGAAGTTTTGGGGCTATCGTTAAGAAGTTTGCCTTCGACGCTTCAGACGTTTCATCCGACGGTCATTTCACAGAGGTAAGTGGTGGTTGTTTATACTCCTTCTAAATAAGCGACAAGGCGGAGAACAAATCGGGATCTTTTGCATGCTTTCCGCCATTCTTCTCGCTGGCTTTCAGCTCGGTCTTTGTTGTGTGGCTTGAAATTTTCTGCTACCGCCGAGGGTTGAAGAGAGTTTGAGCGCGCAGTAGCAGGCCGCATGAATATGCAAGCATCTCACATGCGCATAATTTCTGTGCCATGTAGCGCTTTTATGTGGCATATTCTGCCGAGAAATCTCGAACTATACTTGATCGGACACTCGTAACAGGAGGGACGCTATGCCAGCTAGAAGGGCGTTATATGTACATGTAAAGCATTGAGTGTTCTTTTGTGAACATGTTATTGTCCAGTACTGTTAAGTTAATAACGAACTTACTGTGATGGTGCCGACTAGAACTTTCAATTTTTTTCCTCCATGGAGTCCGAGCTGGACAATGCACTCTTTATCGGATGCCACGATAGTGGCACAGTTCGGTATCTCGCATTAGGAAAAAGGCACGTTGCCGCCGATCTGCGTCTATCCGCATGTCGAGCTAACCTCATACAGCGTATTTATGGGTCGAAGAAATGGGGTGACGCAGATCAAATGTTCTGCTTCTGAAATTTTTAATGGCGTCACATCAAGAAATTTACATTGAAATATGCGGTACTTGGTCCATCTTTAAAAACTTCGAGAATTTTCATATATATTTCGTGCTTTTGTCTCATTCACGCTGGGCTCTATAGCAGTATAGAATGGGAAGTGAGGGTTAAATATAAAGAACTGTTCACGAGAAGTAGCAGCATTTTGTTTCACCTCAAAAATTAAGAAAGTAGGCCTGGTTGTATACAAAGGGCATGCATGTAAATTTGCAATAATTTTGCACCATGTAATGAGCAGAACATTATGTAATGTATTGTAATGCTTCATATAAGCCGACTAAATCCGAATGGTTCAGACTATTTTGCCGTAAGCAAGGACGTAATAAGATGACTTGAATGTAACTGTTTTTTTTTCTAAAAATATAGATTGTATTTCAAAAAACAGGTGCCTGAAACATTTCGTTACAAAGCATAAAAGCTTTTCCATTACAAATGCACATCGAAAGTTTGCCAAGGGCCTAAAACAAACCAGCTCGACTCAAAAACATGAGGAGACTGTTCGTTTATAGAATACAATGATTGTGCACTTTTCTTTTCAACGACAGTGGTAAGCTCCCAGTCAGGATTTGGCAATGCCTGCCGTATGCACTCCAACCTAGTTTTATTCTTCTGTAAATTTCTTTCTCATGATCAGGGTCCCCTGTGAGTAATTGACCTAGATAAACATATTCCTTTACAGATTCTAGAGGCTGACTGGCGATCCTGAATTCTTGTTCCCTTGCCAGGCTATTGAACATTATTTTTGTCTTCTGCATATTCATCTTCAACCCAAATCTTGCACTTTCTCGATGAAGGTCCTCAATCATTTGTTGTAATTCCTCTCCATTGTTGCTCAATAGGACAATGTCATCTGCAAACCGAAGATTGCTGAGATATTCGCCATCGATCCTCACTCCAAATCCTTCCCAGTCTAAGAGCTTGAATACTTCTTCTAAGCATGCAGTGAATAGCATTGGAGAAATTGTGTCTCCTTGCCTGACCCCTTTCTTGATAGGTATCTTTCTACTTTTCTTGTGGAGAACCAAGGTAGCTGTGGAATCATTGCAGATATTTGCCAAGATATTCACGTATGCCTCCTCCACTCCTTGATTACGCAATGCCTCTATGACTGCTGATATCTCTACTGAATCGAATGCCTTTTCATAATCTATGAAAGCCATATAGAGAGGTTGATTGTACTCCGCAGATTTCTCGATTACCTGATTGATGGCATGGATATGGTCCATCGTAGAATATCCCTTCCTGAAGCCAGCCTGTTCTCTTGGTTGACTGAAGTCAAGTATTGTCCTGATTCTATTGGAAATTATCTTGGTGAATATTTATACAATACTGAAAGCAAGCTAATGGGTCTGTAATTCTTCAGTTCTTTAACGTCTCCCTTCTTATGGATAAGTATAATGTTGGCGTTCTTCCAGCTCTCTGGTACATTTGAAGTTGTGAGGCATTGCGTATAAAGGGCCGCAAGCTTTTCAAGCATGATATCTCCTCCATCTTTGATTAAATCTACTGTTATTCCATCTTCTCCAGGCGCTTAGAGTATAACTTTATAGAAAAGCTATGAGCTTAGCGAATGTAGTATTTGAGTGCTGTGTATAGTGTATTTTTAGCTTGGCATGGAGGCTGAAGTTAGGTTTGGGGTATCACTGCACGCTATGGAAAGTAAACTTCACAGAATCCGGGAAAAACTCAACATGGACAGTTTTGTTGATATTGACTGCTATCTACGCCCTAAAAAAGCGGGATTTGCTTTAATATCTGTGGTATGTACTCGGCAGGAGACATAAGTAAAGTGACAATCCTTTCTTGAAATAGTGTTTCTAACAAAAATCTACCACTAGTAAGTGCACTGTGAAAACGACTTTATCGCCACAAGTTTTATATTGAGAATAGCTGAATATAATTTAAAACACCTTAACAAATAAAAGCCCTTTGCAATGCATTAAGTGTTATGGGGTATGTGGCTTGCGATAAATGTTGCAGGGTTGTCCAAATAACTATTAAATAACAATGTAACCCCTGTAGTCCGCATTTGTTCGCACATTCTACAGCTAAGCTGATAAAGGTTAGTTTCGTTAGGATCGTGTCCGGGTGTAGGAAAAATATCATCATTATTTCGACTCCATGTGCGTGGTCGTTTCCCGCCAGTTGTGCCTTATCACAGGTGTCGAAACGGATCACTAACATGATTGATATGTCAAGACCACAGTAACATCACATGCTCGTCAGTTACGTCATGATTAACGATATTAAAACCACGTGTGGCGCATACCCGCATTGCATATGTGGGCATGAGCCAGGGATATGCGGGTATGAGCCAGGTACAAGGAAGGAAGGAAGGAAATAAAAAAGAGAGAAATACAGAAAGAAGGAAGGTAAGAAAGAAATCACGTGTGGCTCATACCGCGTTGAACATGTGGCTATGAGCCGCCGAGAGCACGAGCGGGAGAGATCTCTCAGGATCCTGACACTGCCGTGCAGTGTTCCGCGGCCATGAACACTGTGGCTCATAGTCTATAGTCGATGACGATGGGGCGGTCTTGGCGCTGCAAACGCACTACTTGGCCATAGCGCCGGGTGAACACAAGACGCCAGTGTCCTTGCTCTTTGACGAACTTGCCGAAAACGCTCAATATAATCAATAATGGTAATGTATGAATTCACTGTAGCAAAAGTCACAACAGCAGGCCCACCATAGTCACAGCTTCGCTGGCTTCCATCTTCACAGTAGTGAAAGGGCTCTGAATTTTTTTAATTTTTATTCATGTGTGGATTGTCACTTGTCACCGAGAGTATTGTATTATTTAAAGAGGTAAATATATGACCTGAAACGTTTAGAAAGGGCTCAATACAGTGTGCTTGTTTATATTAAGGTGGAAATGGTATAAAACTGCTGTATGATAAGGATGTACATTGAGGTGCACTAAATAAACTTTCCTTTAGGACCAACATGAAACCAGCAAGATTTTTCCAGGACAATGCGTTATCATGGAACCTGGACCTGGAAGAATTGTATGCAAGCCACTGAAAGTTCACCTTATGTCTGGATGTTCCGCTGAGCATGCACTAATCCTGTGCTTGGAAATCTATTTCATACTAGATGTCTCGTATCCGCATGCGTTTGGACAGATCTTAGGGTTGCTGCAAACCATATTAGTAAAGAGTGGCACATTTCAGCAATGCTTTTTCACATAGGCTGAAAGCTTTGGTGAGCAGCTGAAGAGCTACCTCCCAAAGACAGGCCAGAAGGCTAGGCAGGCTGGAACTGAAGATACAGCTAGCTGACTGCTCTTTTGTGATGAAGCCTCAGACAAGGTCCTTTTTTTCTATTTTTGCTTGGGTGATATGTATACTTGGCTAGTGCACACTGCTCACTTGTATTGCAACTTTGCAAATGTGAATAACTAGTAAATGATAAAACTGAATACTGCATATCAATACTTGTTTTACTTTTTATTTATACTTTTTTTCCTGTTTATTGCAAGTGTATTGATGTTCTTGCCGCACAGACTTCTATATAGTTGTGGACTACGCTTTATTCTTTGAGTGTGGAGGCTGGCTTTGTATTATGTATATACAAGGCCAGCTAGTAACAAGACCTATTTGCCAACATCACCAAAATGCTCTAACCCCCTATTTTGCCCGAACCAACCTATTTAAGTACTCTTTCTGTCCACGCACAATTAATGACTGGAATGACTTGCCTTTATAAAACTTGTATCGCGATTGTTTACTTTACGCATCAGCATTATTTCCGCATTGTTGCAGCATTTTGTTGTATTGACATTGTTTTTCTTCTTGTGCTCTAATATTGTGTTTTTCCCACCCTGCATGGACTTCGTGTCCGCAGTATGTATTAAATAAAATAAAATAAATAAAATAAATATATACTGTATTTGTTTGCACTTAACCATGCTGCAGAAAGTTTTGTATGAAATAAATTGCTTTAAATAATTTTCCAGCCTTCTTTACTTACTTAGTACTGTCAGAAAGAACAGCAGGCTTTGTTAGCATGACTGTTCATCGGTGAGTAGCATTTCTTAGAGCTGAGTGCCTTCAGAAATAGGCTTCAGCTTTCATATCAGGACCACGTAAAGCATTGGCATCGGCTATTGTGATTGTAACCTTACATAGATTGTGTAGCATTGCGATGTGTTTTAATATGGGATAATGTCGGCATGCATATACACGAAATCCTAAGCAGTACACCACAATGCAAATGTCTTTACTGCGGCCGTTCTGAAGACTTTACAGTTGATTTCATTGATGCTATTGAGCACTGATACCATGGCTGTTTCCAGATGCACATAAAAATGTATGTTGCCATTTTTAAGCACATTGAAAATATGGGTGACCTAATGATGGGTCATCTAGTGGCGTCAGCTTATGCAGACCACGGTTGGCGTCACCCTTACGTCAGGTATAACTAAACCGATATGACATTTATATCAGACAAGTCAGCATTGACTTTTCTTATACACTCGTTCTATACCTGAACCGACAATCTCAAGATTATTTTTCAGTATAATACAATAAGAACATTGATTATAAAACTGTTGTTGCTTTACTGCAATACTGTCCAGATATGTTTTTGTGGGACACAATACAGGTAAAATTACAGAAAATGTATACGAAACGTTCCAAATAGTATATGTAACAGTGCTACGTATATAAGGAGATAGAATTACAGGAACTATGATCCAGAAAGGAAATAAATGGAACACTGCTGCGTATACAACAAAGTAAAAATAACGGAAACAATGTTGCGCCTATTTTACATATTATCTGGGGTGCAAGTTACGCTTAGGTAAGCAGAACTTGCTTGCAAAAAAGTTCCGCTTACTAGCTGGAACTTATGTGGAGCCAGACTAAGAGTGTAGTATGAGCGGTTATGAAATTTTAGCCATATTTGTATGGCCGCCCTTTCAAAGTTCTCAGCGAACACCATTCACTGTGTTGATTGACTGATTGACTAATCTTAAAGATCCGTCTGGACGATTGGCGCGTTGGAGCCAAGGCTGCAAGAGTTTGACATGGCGGTCACGTACAAGTCAGGGAAGCGACATACGGATGCTGATTGCCTGTCTCGGTCGCCGAAAGAGTCGGCCACTCCACTCGAAGAAGAAGATGCAGCACTTCTTCGTGTTCTGCACACATCCGCTATCGCTCAACAATAACGGGATTACCCTGAGTTGCTTGCACTCATCAATTACTTAGAAGGAAGGTCTGCGAAAGCACGTAGAGTTTTCGCAAGAGAGTTGTCATCGATTTATTTACAGGCCGAAGTCCTTTACAAAAGAAGATTTTCTTCGACCGGGTCCCCCTACCTGCTTGTCATTCCTGCAGCTCTTCGTACGGAAGTACTTCAAACCTGTCACAACGAAGTGACTTCTGGTCACTTAGGCTACACGCGAACATCGGGCAGAGTGCGGCAAAGCTATTACTGGCCGAGACTTACCACCACCGTAAAACATCACGTTCGGACTTGTCTTGACTGCCAGAGGCGCAAGTCGCCTCTGACGAAGCCCGCCGGCCTCCTACAACCTGTCCAGTTTCCTCAACAACATAAGTTCAAATTGGTATGGATATATTGGGCGCACTTCCTACCTCTACTGCAGGGAATCGCTTTGTTCTCGCCGCAACCGAATACGTGACACGGTACGCTGAAACAAAGGCCATCCAGAGAGACACAACAGCCAAGGTGGCGCGCTTTTTCATTGAGAATGTTGTGTTGCGACACGCCGCACCAAGCGTCCTAATGACCGACCGAGGAATCGCATTCACGGCTGCACTTTTAGACCACGTCTTGCTGCTAAGTGGAACGGCGCATCGGAAGTCAACCGCCTACCATCCACAAACCAACGGACTGACAAAGTGCCTAAACAAAACAATTGAAGACATGCTTTCAATGTACCTGAACGTCGAACATAGAAATTGGGATGACATCCTCCCTTATATTACGTTTTCGTACAACACGGTGAAACAAGAGACGACGCGCATGACTACGTTCAGCAGCAAGACTACTACACAGGCCGCTATGATGCTCACCGCAGAACCGTAACCTATGAAGTCGGCGACAGAGTATCGGTTTCGACACCCATACGGAAACGAGGCCTCTCCGAGAAGCTGTTAAGGCGATACTTCGGCACATATCGAGTATTGCGGCGACTCAGTGTTCTAACATACGAGGTCGTCCCCGATAGTCCCAACTGTGCGCGGCATCGCCCGCACTGTTCTGAACTTATGCATGTTGTACGCATGAAGCCGTATGTGAGCGAATGACTCTGGGTGAGACCCTCACTTCCGCAAGTTACATTTCTGGCCTACCATCCGGACGATGCACTTTTAGGGAGGGACAAATGACGCGTGTGCTCTAGGCAGACGACAACAACGATGGGGGGCATTAACGGACTCCGTCTAGTGGGTCGGTGGGATTTTGCCGACGACGAAGAAGACGTGTCGCTGATCTATTTTGCTTGAACAGGTTGTCTTGTTGTTCCTGAAGAACGTCTCCGAGTCTTCTCTTAACGTTGTACCGCGACAATATAATGACGGCATGCTCACAATTAAAATGCTTTTGACATAACTTGTCGTATGCAGAGCGCAAGTCATTACAGTCGCTGAGTCTCCGACAGAGTTAAAGGTGGCACAAAAGTAATATTGGATAAGGTTGACTACCTGAAAGGAGGATATCAGCAATTAGAAAATAAGGTCTTCTACACGAAACTTGTAGAAGAACACAATAAAAATTGTGAATCAAAAACAGGCCGCGAAATAAATTCACTATGTAAGGAAGGAAATATATCTAACGATATGCTGAAAGCCATGGAGCCGATTCAGCGAGTCCGGGGGCGTTTTTATTTGCTTCCTAAAATCTAGACACCTAACGACCCAGGTCGCCCCATTGTCTCAAGTGACGGCACGATAATCGAACGAATTTCAAGTGCCCTGGATTTCATTATTAAGGATACAGTTCCGACCATTCCATCTTACGCTCAGGAAGCCAGCTCAGATCCCCAAAGAAACTTTCCTGGTTACAACGGGCGTACTATGCCTATATGCAAATATACCACAACAAGATGGAATTGACGCGACCGTCAACGCTTACATGAAGGCAAACAAGCCTGTAAGTTTAGACCAGGACCAGCTGTCAACACTACTGTGGTTAGTACTAGTCTACAATAGAATCGAATTTAACTAGAAACTCTTTCTCCAGATAATTGGTATGGCAAGGGACACAAAGATGACTCGTAATTGTACCAAAATTTCTGTGACATCACTCGTAGAAGCCTTTCTTGGGGCCAGATCTTTGAAAGCGCTTATCTACAAATGGTTCTTAGTCGTATTCTTTATTTGGGAAAGCGGCGAAGGAAGTCTAAGTAGATTGGAGGCAGATTTTAATTCAGCTCATCCATCAAACCCTTTCATACAAGGTTACTCTGAGTCAGCTGTAAACAAATCGCATATTCAGAACCTTATATGAAACGCGAACAGACCTGCCACGTAACGTTCATTTAAAAAAGTAACCATCCATGACACTGAAAGACAGCCATCTCGAATCCATTCACAAGCCCACCGATACCGCCGCATCTGCTCTGACCTTACAGACTTCGAAAATCATGCAAAGCAACTCAAAACGGCCCAGATGGCGAAGAACAATCCGGAAAGCATCGCTGATGATACTCTAAACCGAGCACATTGAAGGCTTAGACAGAGATGACATTTTGTCGGGCTCAAAGCCGCGTCATTCTATAAATCAAATAAGCCTTGTCCTCACTTACTCGTCTACACTACTACATGTCAACAACATCCCATTCAAATACTTTAATATTACTCAGCAGAGTACATATGTTTCTTCTTTTTGACAGAGCCACCCCGAGTTGTCACTTGCCGGGCAAGGAGCTTTAGAAATATTCTCGTCAGAGCTAGAACAACCACGGTTCAAAACATGGAATCAGGTTGGAAACCACGTGGCTAACAACGCAGCAATGTCTGCAAGCATTATGACTTCAACATGCCTTGCTAAGTCTACATCATCTGATTTAGTAATCAAAATTGTGGACCCTCTAAATTGTTATAGTCCTAATGTGGTCTATATGCTAAATTGTGATGTCTGCGACCGAAAGTATACAGGCCAGACTGGGACCG
The DNA here is from genome assembly GCF_013339745.2 of Dermacentor silvarum. NCBI lineage: Eukaryota > Metazoa > Arthropoda > Arachnida > Ixodida > Ixodidae > Dermacentor > Dermacentor silvarum. The sequence continues at coordinate 80,964,856 of NC_051156.1, read as the reverse complement.
CGTTCAGACTTCGTCTATATAACAGCAAAGCTCACGCCCACGCGCTACCAAATCGTCCATTTTCACAGCATCTCAGTGTCCCAGAACATTCATTTGACAAAAGTTGTGTCATCCTTCTCCAAGCATTCTTGCACTCGGCTCGTGAACGGGAACAAAGAGAGTGATATTATATCCGCATATTTAGAACTATCAGGCACGACATATATGAACGCATGGGAAACCTCTCGTTTCTTCGTGCATAGGTACAGGAACTCAAAAACTTAATGATTGCATATGCAAACCGAATACATGGCAGATGCTGAAAGAATGCCCGCTACTCAATTGGGGGACAGGGCCAACCCGGCATCACCACAATGTCCCGTTGCACATTCCTGTACCTTGCTTTTAATGCGAAAGCATTATATGCCCCATTACGCGCAAATCCGCCGTAGTCGGCGTAACCGAAAGATGGTACCAAAAATGGCCGAAGGCGCAAAGAGTAAAAAACATGTCAGAAATCCTCGGATTGGCGTTAAATTTCTCAGGGACGTTCCCATAAAACAAAGTAAATCAATGGCATTGAAAAGAAAATTTCATACAATACGGTCTGGATGGGAATCGAAACCGGTCCTCCTGGGCGCGAGACGACCACGTTTCCCCAACGACACGGCGGCTCCATGGTTCTGGCTGAGTAAATATAAGCCTAGTGCTTGCATCATTGCCCACGTCATCTCGCGGTCATCTGGTTGACTGAATGTGTGGGCTAGTGCGTGCGTCATTGTGCACGGGACGGCGAACTACGCCACACCTCCTCCTGCTCATATTTAAAAAAGCAATTCAATTTATTTTTGACTGATATTGCACGCGATGTTTTACGAATAAATTTAGCCTGAACATCTGTTATTCGCTGACCTTTAAAGCAACCGCTCAAATTATTTCGCATCAGAATACAGATTTTGTCTGTATTCTGATTTGCAGGAAAACAGAAGCCCGTCTGCATCGTGCCACGCGCATTATTAATCATGAGAAGGGCGAAATTATTCGTAGACCTCCACTACGGCGTGCGAGCGACCTAAATGGGCTAGGAAATTGTCATTGCTGCTTTGCTCTCGACTCAGGCAATAATAATGTCAAAGTCTGAACGGAATATTATATTTTTCAAGTGCCAGTTGATGATGCACTCAAAAAGCTTTTCTTATTGGTTTCTTAATTTATCCTGCATCAATTTCTCATCTTTTTCTTTTCTATTTCCCAATTATTACTTTTTAGCAGTTCAAGACTCCGTGGTGAATGTGCACTACGTCATTTGCATAGCCTACAGCAACCGATCCAAATCTACTTATACTTCTCCGAAAACTGTGTGCGACCGCCATTATTCGTTCTGTATTATACACCAATCTTTCAACACAGCTATTAAAGAATTTCCTTTTAGAGATTTTCATATAAATATTTTTAAGGATTGTTCGAGGAGAGCACTTTTGCTGAGTATTATGCTTCTAATTTTCATTATTTGTGCTCTGTGACAAGAGAAAATTGGAGAGCGCATTTGAGGCACTCACAACCAATCCGAAGAATGCAACGCCTTATAACTTATATGTTTGTTTTCTCACGCACAAAGGCGCGATCATATTCGTGCATTCATTTCGTCATAGGAATGTCCCGCACTATACCAAAGGAACAAATACCTCGGACGCTTGCTCTGACGATCTATTGTCGCGATTGGAGGAAACGAACAACTGTGCTGCGCTTGATGCAAGGAGCATACTCACTTGTTGTTCCGGGCACACGGACGTGAAAGCCAAGTTGTAGGCACTTCGTGCGCATCGCCGTTGTGCTTAGCCTCAGTACTGGCGCACTTAGTAATTCAGTTATATTCGGACTGCCTAAATTAGCATACCGCACGGCATCGATGGATAGAAATTTTAATGATGAACAAGGTTTTTCAAGTCAATAGACGTCCGAATACAGCGCTATTACGCGAAGTAACCCATGACTTCCGACTATGCGCTGACCCCCTATACATTCACGTTGCATGCGTCCTTCCGGAGGAGACAATGTAACGGTGGGGCATAAGAGTTAAATTATACACATTCTTGCCTTTTACGTGCCATAACTACGATTTGACTACGAGGCCTGTGCCATTGGTGGAATGTGGGTTAGCTTTCACCAGCTAAGTCTCTTTAGCGTGCCCCTAAATCGAAATACACTAGCGTATTTGCATTACGCTCACATGAAAATCTTACCGCCGCGGCTGGAATGGAATGGGCGGCCTCAAGCCCAAAACTGCAATGCCCTGCGCACCAAGCTCATGGCGTGATTTTTGCAGCGCGAAATACTGAAGTGCGGAAAGAAAAGAAAAAGAACGAAGGCATAGGGAAAGAAAGACGAACAGGAGCGTTAATTAACAACGGGACTAATAGTTAAAGAAAACACAAATACATACACAAGGTGATGGGTTTATCAAACACTGTATCGGAGACGCTAGTCATATGAGTAGGTGAATGAATAAGTATTAAAAAACTTGTGAACATTCATGCATGAAAATAATTTTCGTCATATTGAAAACCAGGCTAGCTTAGGGTGTACCTATGCTCAAAAGTGCGAGCTCCTTATCGCGTAAAGCCCGTTATGGTTTATTGGCGCACCTGAAACGATATGTTTAATATATTAGGCCTCAGCATTTTCCAGCGTTCTCCGATCGCTGGATCGCGATCCAGCACATTTCCTCTTTACACTGGGGCTTACAGACGCAGGCGTTCCACTGCAGCCCTAGGTTAGAGGTTCTTCTTTCGTAAAGTTCCTTTAATGGAGGAGCTCTTTAAGCTCTTGGTTGCGCCACGTAGTGCAAACAAAAACTGCTCCTTATGATGACGTTACCACGCGTTGCCTAGCAACCACCTCGCGGAGCGGCGTGTGCTTCGCCTCCTTTCCGTGCCGTGCACATGCTCCCTTGACATGGGACGTTATTGAGATGGAAGGATCGCATGCGCGCGGCGCGCGCTATGCTGGGGGGAGAGAAAGAGAAACTGAGAGCGAGAGAGAAGGAAAAAAGAAATTGTAGCAGCGCCAGCGAGGCAATGCGCACAGCTGCCGCCGATGCCGTCCGCGTTTCCCCGTTTTCGCGCGTTCGCGCCGAAAGCTCCTGGTGCCCGGGACTGCAGTAGGCGCCTCTGGCGGCGGCTCGGCCGGTTTCGACCAGCCACGCCCCGGCAAATGTCTAGGCGCAGCTTGGCCGGGGCGTCACCGGGGAGATAAGGCTTGGAGTTACCGCGACGGCGGCAGAACTCTCGTTGACTCTGTGGCGAGTACATGTAGCCTTGACATGGGACAACCAAAGATCCGGACACCCGAATAAGAAGGTGTTCATCTTGAATCGCGTGGCGCGGTCAAGTGAGAATCTGCGCGTCGGCGACCAGCCGATTCCGAATAGCGTGCCTAGCAGCACTTAGCATTTCCTAGGAAATCTTAGCCAAGCCTAGTAAAACCTGGAAGAAGCTAGGTCAATCACCAGCTCCCCTGTTTACCCCAGCCTTGCGCCACTAGTACAAGCTGCCCACATTTTAGCAGCGAAGTACCTTAGGGCCGAGCCCTGTCCCTCGTCGTCCGTTGTCCGTCCGTGGCTCTGGTGTGCATGGAGACCACTAGGGGCGCTGCGGTGCACAACGGCTGTATAAGCGCTGTTTATACAGTACACATGTACAGCTTATATATATTATATATATATATATATATATATATATATATATATATATATATATAGACAGGATGTTTCAGCGAACATTTTCACAATTTATTTAAGGTTGTCTGGGGCAGATAGCCCAATTCTAGTTAATGAGCTGGTCTACTCGAAAGGCGGCGATTACTTGCACAAAAAATTGAAATGCATAATCGAATCAATAACAAAAATGCACTAATGAGGTTTCTAACTAATTACCTGATGGCCCATATTGCAATTTAAGAATTGTAGCCGTGGAGTTCGCAAGGTGGACCCACTTGAAAATAATTCTCAGAATGACGTTCCAGTTAGTTCCTTTACAAAACGTCGCTTTATGCATTGAAGCATAAAATTAATTGGAACACCAACGCATTTCTCCGCAAAGTTCGGGAATTAATATTTCTAAACTGGTGTCATCCTGAGAATTATTTCCAAGTGGATCTACCTTGCGAACTCCATGGCTATAATTCTTAAATTGCAATATGGGCCATCAGGTAATTAGTTAAAAACTTAATGCGTGCATTTTTGTTAATGATTCGATTATGCATTTCAATTTTTTGTGCATGTAATCTCCGCCTCTTCGAGTAGACCAGCTCATTAAACTAGAATTCGGCTATCTGCTACGGACAACCTTAAATAAATTTTGAAAATGTTCGCTGAAACACCCTCTCTCTCTCTCTCTATATATATATATATATATATATATATATATATATATTGTAAGGAAGATGACGAACGTCGGCGCAGAGTCAGCAGCATCGGCAGCTTGAAGCGCGCAGCAGAAGCTCGAGCAAGAGGACTGTGCTCGGTGTGCTCGGTGCGTCCTACGACCGGCTGTCGCTACGAACCACAATAAATCTCCTTTATAAGTGGTGGAGCCGTGCTAGGTAACGTTCCACTCTACCATCCTGGAACTTCGTTCGCGGACGCTACCCTCGCCATGCCGGACGCCGACCAGCATACTCTTCCATCACCACCCGTCCCTTGCGCTGGCACCGTTCGCCAGCGGGAACCTCCGATCTTCAGCGGAACTGACGACAACTGACGTTGACGAGTGGCTGTCATTTTATGAACGGGTGAGCGTTCACAACAAATGGAATGACTCGGACAAGTTGGCTTACGTATCCTTCTATCTTGCGGGCGTCGCCAGTCTCTGGTTCAGGAATCATGAGAGGGATATCCGAACGTGGTCGGCGTGCAAGACGTCGATTACCGAAGTATTTGACCAAACCGCCGTCAGGATACTCCGAGCCGAGCAGCGTTTGCGTACACGCGCACAGGAGATGGGTGAGACGTTCACCAGTTGTATGGAAGACGTCCTCGATTTGTGCAGGCGCGTGAACGCTGCCATAACGGAAGCTGAAAAGATTAAGCACGTCATGAAGCGAATCGATGATGAAGCGTTCCAGATGCTTCTGGCCAAGGACCCGCGCACTGTTGGCGACGTTATCAGCTTTTGCCAGAGCTATGATGAATTGCGTAATCAGCGAGCTCTGACAAGGCGACATCCCACACTTAATGCGGCGTCACTCTGCAGCCTGACCACCGGCCCCGAACAAGCCTCCCTGATAACCCAAATCAAGGATTTCGTCCGCGAAGAAGTCGCACGACATCTGTCTCTGGTGTCCATTACTCCGGAGTCGGCCAGCACTTTGCCGTCTCCTCTCCGTAATGTGATCCATGAAGAGGTCCCGAAAGCGTTGCCAGCTGTTCACCAGCAGGATGCCGTGGCTACACCGTTAACTTATGCTGCGGTTGCTGCAATGGCCCCTAGCAGTGCGCCCGTACCACGTTTCCAGCAGCCTGTGCACCGCCCTCCTCCTCCTGTTCTCTGGGCCAGCACTGCCGTTGCTAACCCGTGGCGTACGCCGGACAATCGCCCTATATGCTTTGCATGTCGGTATCCCGGTCACGTCGCAAGGTTCTGCCGCCGCCGATCGCAGGTGTTCGATGACGATCGACGAGCGTTCCATGTGCCGCCCGATCCAAATGCGCCTTACGGACTCTTCGATCCATCACCACCTCGCTCCCTGACTGACCACCGTCCTCGCTTCGAATGCTTCCGGTCACCCTCCCCACGTCGCCGATCGCTTTCCCCTATGCGTCAGCGACCCGTCTTTAACGAAGAGGGAAACTAGACGACGCAGTTCCTGAGGCAAGAACTGCGCAAGTGTCGACATGCCGATGTCCTCCTCCTTTACCTGCCAATGTCATTGATGTGTTTGTCGGAGATGTCGCTACAGTCGCCATCGTCGATACCGGTGCCGCTATTTCAGTTATGGGCGCCAGGTTTTGCCGCTTGCTTGGTAAAGTGACGACGTCTCTGTCTGGATTGTCGCTTCGAACGGCAAGTGCTCAACCGATTCGCCCTACCGCTGCGTGTACAGCCCGTGTAACCATACAGGACGTTTTATACACGATTGAGTTCATAGTTCTTTCATCGTGCTCCCACGCCGTTATTCTAGGATGGGATTTTCTCTCACGCCACAATGCCATCATCAATTGCGCTCGGGCTGAGATTGAAGTTTCCCACCTTGGTGACCTGGCCTCGGTCAATGCTCATCCTGCCGCTAAACTTCTCGTGAAAGAAGACACCTGTATTCCCCCGTGCTCTTCGGCATTCGTACCAGTCTCGTGTAGTGCTATATCCGACGGGACGGTCTAATTCTTGCCCTCCCATCACTTTGTTACCCGAAAAGCGCTTCCTTTGCCCTTTGCAGCTCTTGACCTCGCCGCCGGTGTCAGCACGATGCCCATTTACAATCATCTTTCATCGCCGCTATCAGTGCTCCGCCGCGAATGCCTTGGTTACATCGAGTCGGGTGATTCGACACGAATTGTCTCCGTCCTCTACGAAATGCCTTCTACTGCCGTTCATGAACTGAGTGCCCTCTCCGTAGTCGACTCAGCATGGACAGATGTGTTCACGCCATTTATCACCGACGATCTGACACATTCGCAGCGATCTCAACTTCTCGCAATCTTCAGCACTTCCACCCGTCTTTCGACGTTGCGCAAGCATCTCTTGGCCGTGCATCGACAGTCGAGCATCACATCCACACTGGATCTCACTCACCGCTGCGACAAAGACAATATCGCGTGTCCGCTACGGAACGTCGCTTCATTGCAGAACAGGTCGATGATATGATTCGTCGGGGCGTCATTCAACCTTCACAGAGCCCATGGGCCTCACCCGTGGTACTCGTCACGAAGAAAGACGGTTCCATCCGCTTCTGTGTTAATTTTCGACGGTTGAACAAGGTCACACTGAAGGACGTCTACCCATTACCACGCATCGACGATGCTCTGGACTGTTTTCATGGAGCCGAGTTCTTTTCTTGGCTGGATTTGCGGTCAGGCTACTGGCAGGTTCCGATGGCAGAGGCCGATCGCCCGAGAACTGCATTTGTTACACCAGACGGCTTGTGTGAATTCGCCGTCATGCCTTTCGGACTTTGCAACGCACCTGCTACGTTCGAAAGAATGAAGGATAATGTTCTGCGTAGCCTCAAATAAAAAATATGCCTTTGCTATCTTGACGACATTGTGGTGTTCGCCCCTGATTTCGCAACGCACCTGCTCCGCCTCCAGCACGTACTCACTTGCTTGACCGACGCCGGGTTGCAACTTGACCTGAAGAAATGTCGATTTGCTGTTCGTCAGCTGACAATTTAGGCCATGTCGTGTCAAGGGAGGGCATTCGCCCGGATCCCGAGAAGCTGCGTGCTGTTACTGCGTTCCCAAAACCTACCACTATCAAAGAGCTACGCAAGTTTCATCGGCCTCAGTTCTTACTTTCGGCGATTCGTTCGAAACTTTGCGTCAATTATATCCCCTCTCACGCAGCTCCTTGGTGGCTCTAGAGATCTCTCATCATGGTCTCCAGAGTGTGACGACGCCTTCACAACCTTGCGCCGTCTTCTCATGACGCCACCCATTCTTCGCCATTTTTACCCTCAAGCGCCAACCCAACTTCATACTGACGCAAGTGGTGTAGGCCTTGGTGCTGTGTTGGCACAACGTCAACCTGGCCACACAGAATACGTCGTCGCATACGCGAGTCGCACGTTAACCAAGGCAGCGGCACATTACAGCGTAACAGAAAATGAGTGTTTGGCCACTGTGTGGGCCCTTGGCAAGTTTCGCCCATATTTATACGGCCGATCTTTTGACGTAGTGACCGACCACCACGCACTATGTTGGCTGTCGACGCTAAAAGACCCATCGGGCCGCCTTGCCCGCTGGGCATTGCGAATTCAGGAATATGACTTTCGCGTGGTTTACCGTTCTGGGAGAAAGCACTCCGACGCTGACGCACTATCCCGCTCACCGCTTCCCCCGAAGGCCAGTCACGACTCCTGCTGCGAGTGCACATTCTCATCTCTGGAGTTTGACACTATCCCTGCTGCACAGCGTAATGATCCCTGGACTGCATCTCTGTTCGACCTTCTCTCAGATACGTCGAAAGTTCCAGCGTCACGAACGCTTCGGCGCCAAGTTCCTCATTTTGCGATTCGAGACCAGCTACTGTATCGACGCAAGTATGACCCAGAGGGGCGCACATGGTTACTCGTCATTCCGCGAACCATGCGATCAGAGATTTGCTCCTCGTTCCACGTCGACCCTCAGTGTGGCCATGCGGGAGTCTTCAAGACCTACGAAAGACTTCTACACCGCTATTACTGGCGGGGAATGTACAATTTCGTCCGCCACTTCGTCCGCTCTTGTCATGAGTGCCAACGCCGCAAAGCGCCACCACACAGCTCCGCCGGTGAACTCCAGCCTTTACAATGCCCATCCCGACCCTTTGATCGCGTGGGCATAGATCTCTACGGGCCACTTCCGTTGACTCCTACCGGCAACAGGTGGATCATCGTTGCAGTAGACCATTTAACACGGTATGCGGTGACTGCTGCTATACCAAATGCTACAGCGCAGGAAGTCGCATATTTCATACTACGCCGTTTTCTCCTTCGTCATGGGGGTCCACGTGAACTTTTAAGCGACAGAGGCCGCACCTTCTTATCTGAAGTCATCGAACAACTGCTTGCTGCATGCGCTATTGTTCATCGTAAATTCTCTGCCTATCACCCACAGGCTAACGGTACCACGGAACGCTTCAATCGAACTCTTGGTGACATACTCGCCATGTACGTCTCACCTGATCACTCTAATTGGGACCTAGTTCTTCCGTTTGTCACCTACGCCTACAACACCGCGACTCAGGCCACTACCGGATTCTCACCCTTCTACCTTCTTTACGGCCGTCATCCTTCGCACACAATCGACACCATCCTGCCCTACCGGCCGGACCCATCCGAATGCCTGCCGATCTTGGAAGCAGCCAGACACGCCGAAGAATGTCGCCAGCTGGCCCGCCAATTCACCTCAGACGACCAGAACCGTCAAAATCCGTTCACGACGCCCGGAACGCGACTCGGAATTTTCTCCCGGGCACCCTCGTCTGGTTTTTAGTGTCACACCACACGCCTGGGCTGGCTTCAAAACCCCTTCCGAAGTACGACGGGCCATACCGCGTTTGAGAGAAGATCACCCGTAAATTAACTGGTTGAGCCGCTCACGCCGCCGTCCGACATGCGACGTCGGAACCGTGAAGTCGTTCACGTTCAGCGCCTCAAGCCGTATCACCTTTCTATTGTTGTTCCGGACAACTAAGTCGCCAGGATGGCTCCTTTCTTTCCACGGGGCCCTTGTAAGGAAGGTGACGAACGTCGGCGCAGAGTCAGCAGCATCGGCAGCATCAAGCGCGCAGCAGAAGCTCGAGCGAGAGGACTGTGCTCGGTGCATCCTACGACCGGCTGTCGCTACGAACCTCAATAAATCTCCTTTATAATTGATATATATATATATATATATATATATATATATATATATATATATCATCAGCAGCAGCAGCAGCCTTTATTTTATGTCCACTGCAGGACGAAGGCCTCTCCCTGCGATCTCCAATTACCCCTGTCTTGCGCTAGCGTATTCCAATTTGCGCCTGCAAATTTCCTAACTTCATCATCCCATCTGGTTTTCTGCCGACCTCGACTGCGCTTCCCTTCTCTTGGTATCCATTCTGTAATCCTAATGGTCCACCGGTTATCCATCCTACGCATTACATGGCCTGCCCAGCTCCATTTCTTCCGCCTAATGTCAACTAGAATATCGGCTATCCCCGTTTGTTCTCTGATCCACACTGCTCTCTTCCTGTCTCTTAACGTTAGTCCTAAGATTTTTCGTTCCATCGCTCTTTGTGCGGTCTTTAACTTGTTCTCGAGCTTCTTTGTTAACCTCCAAGTTTCTGCCCCATATGTTAGCATCGGTAGAATGCAATGATTGTACACTTTTCTTTTCAACGACAGTGGTAAGCTCCCAGTCAGGATTTGGTAATGCCTGCCATATGCACTCCAACCCAATTTTTTTTCTGTAAATTTCCTTCTCGTGATCAGGGTCCCCTGTGAGTAATTGACCTAGATAAACGTACTCCTTTACAGACTCCAGAGGCTGACTGGCGATCCTGAATTCTTGTTCCCTTGCCAGGCTATTGAACATTATCTTTGTCTTCTGCATATTCATCTTCAACCCAATTCTTACACTTTCTCGATTAAGGTCCTCAATCATTTGTTGTAATTCGTCTCCGTTGTTGCTGAATAGGACAATGCCATCTGCAAACCGAAGGTTGCTGAGATATTCACCGTTGATCCTCACTCCTAAGCCTTCCCAGTCTAAGAGCTTGAATACTTCTTCTAAGCATGCAGTGAATAGTATTGGAGAGATTGTGTCTCCTTGCCGGACCCCTTTCTTGATAGGTAACTTTCTACTTTTCCTGTGGAGAACCAAGGTAGCTGTGGATATATATATATATATATATATATATATATATATATCCACAGTGAAGTAGACGCGAGTATGAAGCGGTTTATTGACGTTTCGGCCGGGGTCCGGCCTTCATCAGAAACAAGGCCGGACCCCGGCCGAAACGTCAATAAACCGCTTCATACGCGCGTCTACTTCACTGTGAATATTTACCCGGATCCAGAATCGCTTTTTTCTGGTATATATATATATATATATATATATATATATATACACATATATATATACCTACATACACATACATACATACATACATACATACATACATACATACATGCATACATACATACATACAGGTGATGCACGGTTACCCGAATGATCCCCCGGTGCTTCGCCCACTCATCATCATTGCGGTAAATTTTTGTGTTCCCACAGCCTTACGTTTACGCTGCGTTTGCGTTTGCATGTATAACTACGGCCCCCCATTGTGAATGGCACTCGAAATACAACACCTATACAGCAATCCACAAAATATAATTTGTATGATGAACTAAGCAAGTTCACCATTATGTTTTGCTATTTGACATCCCGCTATTTGAAATCCTCACCTTGCATGGAGATGACCAGAATATCTCAACACCGTATCGCGACCCGACCTTTTTGCAACTCATGGAAGATATTGGGCAAATATGGGGATACCTTCCGTTATTTCCTTTTTATTTCTGACCTTCCGGTTTTTGATGGTCCCGCTTATTTTGCTATTTGCAACGACTTTACGCAAACCAATAAAATGACAAACCTCAGAAATCCTACCGAACAAACCCTGTCCATGTGCACTTTTAAGCTTTTCGCTACGACGTGTGGACGACACTTTGTTAGTGATGCACAAATGGTGGAAGAAGCAATCGCCTTCTTCGCTAAATTGTAGTAACTAGAGATGTACATAAGAACAGGCTCGACGCTTTGCGGTTGGTATCCCCAGCAAGCACGATCTCGCAACTGCCAAATAATAATATCTGGAGAACGTAACGAGTGACCCTGAGGAACCACGCATGTCCCCCGCAGAATGATGTGATTGTGGTGTCGTGACAGCGGCAGTTCGGCTCGATCGCATCTAGGGTGGCTGGTTCACCTTTATTGTATATTTGGTACATTTGTATTATTTTATTGCGATAGCAATTATACGGACACTTCAAGCACATTTTTGCCGTCGTCATCTTCGTCGCCGTTCTGTATAAAGTCCAACGGCGATAAAATTATCGCTGCGCACCGTATGCTGTCTGTGCTAGTGAAAGTGCTTCAAAGACGCGTGCTTTCACGGAGATCGAACGCACGGCGGAGAACAAACGCGAAGTCTTCCGTCGTAAGAGGGGGGCGGGTGAGAAGGAGGGGAGGCGACGCTTAGCGGCGGCACCAAATGTCCATCTTGCCACCGGGCGCAAGAGGAACTAACGACTCAATCTCCCACGCGAAAGGATGAAAGTCGGAAGGCAGTGCGGGAGGAAGGGGGTGCGCCTTCTACTCGGCCACCATCAGCGTACTTGTACTTTGCGCGGCTGCGGGCTGTCGCGTACACCGTATCTTGAAAGAGATCTCCACAAGGTTCTTACCTGAGTAGGCGCTGTGCTTTCGCCGCCCATTTTCCGTTGAAGTGATAGACCGCACGAACCTTCGGTCGCTGATGCAGCCACGCTTGCTCACACCAGCGTTTTGATAGTGGTTGTTTGCGGTCATCGAGTGTGATCTATTCACGTTTGCTTGTGCGCGCTGACACCATGCTTGTTAATTCAGTAAGTACTTGAATGTGTCCAAGTTTATGCGGCCGATAAAACTACTATCCTTACTCCATATAGCTCTCTAGCAATTTGCTATAGCAATTGATTCACGGCCTTTCGGGCAAAACTGCGACTTCTTTATTATTGCGATAGCAATTATATGGACACTCAAAAGCAGATTTCTGCCGTCGGCGTCGCCGTCGCCGTCGCCGTCGCCGTCGCCGTCGCCGTGAGGTTCCGTATGACGTCAATGGAGATGAAATCGTGGCCGCGCGCCGCCGAACGCTGTATGTGCGAGTGAAAGGGCGCGAGGGACGCGCTCTTTCACGGGGAGTGAACGCACGGCGGAGAACAAACGCCCGTTCTGCGCCGTGCTTCCTTAAGGGCTGCAGAAGTAGGCGTCTCTTTCCTCCTTTACAATCACCATATATGTAGAGCAAACGCGCCTTCTTCCGATGCGCGAGAGGCCGTGGGGGAGGGGGGGAAGGGGGAGGGAAGGGAGGCGACGTTTAGCTGCGGCACCAAGTGCCTATTTATATCAGAGGCTCCGGCAACAGTCACCAACGCCGCACGCATTTTGAGCGAACGCGGGCAAAATGCCGACGGCGTCGACAACAGTTCGGCGCGTTGCCGGTGCTGCTGCATGTCCAAGTTTATACAGCTGATAAAGCTAATATCATTACTCCGTATATCTCTCTACAAATTTGCTATCGCAATTGATGCTTCACCTTTCAGGTGAAACTGCGACAACTTTTTTTGTCTTTAACGGTAGTGGGCCTATTACATAGTATACGGGTAGACTGCATGACAATTACGCATAGGGGACAGAAGAAGTCAAACGTGTAGGTCAAGAATGTATTGCCAATATAAAAACTACAACAAAACAAAAATATAAGAGATAGCCATAATAAGCACTAAGCGGTACAAGCAAATCCGCGGAAGGAGAAAGCGAATAAAAATTATTAAAAAAGAGTACAGAAGGATGGGCTGAGCAATATGCAAGGAAAACGCACAAGTACAAAATGTCTACTGATGATTGCTATTTTATAAAAATTGTAGTAAGACCGATTGAACATTGATCAATCCGTTAGCGCGACGTTTGTGCAAAGTAGTAAGCTTGATTCTTTCATTATTAAAACAGGTGGTGAATTTTCACATCTGTTTGTTAACGCAAAAATTGTTAATATATATCAGCCATGGTGACTGAAGCCTGATACGTGATGCGGGGCAAGAATATGTGTGCCAGGCCCGCCGTGGTTTCTTAGTGGCTATGGTGTTGGGCTGCTAAGCACGAGGTCGCGGGAACGAATCCCGGCTAGGGCAGCCGCATTTCAATGGGGGCGAAATGCGATAACTGCCGTGTACTTCGATTAGGTGCACGTTAAAGAACTCCAGGTGGTCCAAATTATTCAGGACTCCTCCATTACGGCGTGCCTCATTATCATATCGTGGTTTTGCACGTAAAACCCCATAATTTAATTTGCGTGCCAGAAAATGCCAGGTTACTACAATGCAGGTTGTGTGACAGGTGATAGCTTCGCTTCGCTGGGCAGGCGGAGTTAGCTTAAGCTTTTTCAAAGTGGATGCATTCTGATGTGGAGGGTATGGCAAGTAGGTAAAACTTGCTGTTTCATTTGATGCTAATTCCAGCAGTTTAGTTTTGTTTACGTGATGAAAGTTTAGTGTCATTGATATTGCTTTCAAAGACCATGTGTTGAAGGTCTGAAGATATAATTATGAGCACTAAGCCAATTGACTATTTCCATTCGTTGTTATTTATTTATATAGAAGTAACAGACATTTCTGTCCTTTTTAAGATCTGTTATATTTAGAATTTCTATGTCAATCATTGTTGTATATCGAATATATCAGCGATATCTTAGAAAAATATCGCAGCCATTGTGCTCTGTGCACGTGGGCTATCAGCGGAGCTATTCGGCAGTACGCATTACACACGGCCTCCCTATATCAGGGCACGCAACATACTAACTGATTATTCGGTTCTTTTCGCAGGCGCGGAAATACAGCAGGTGCCTTGTTAACAACCGCCTGTCACACCAAATGATTGATGTGCGCTACTGCCATTAGCGCTCCCTCAGCGCAGCCAAATCGAGCAGCTGGCGATGTTACTGTCAAAACCGCATCAAGTTCACGCTTTGCGACAACACGAATGCTACCAATCACTATCAAATCGTTCTAGAACCACAGCCTGTTGCACACCACACAATTTAATCCGAAATGTGTGTCCAGGAAGTCCCTGTGAAATTTCGCATACGCACCCTTGCGATCGTCCAATTGACTGGCGTGGTACCTGCGTCTCTTCGCCGCATTTCCCGCTTCGCGGCACCCGTCTTCCCGTCGAGCCCGCCGCTTACGGGCAGTCTCCTGGGCACAATCTTCACTGCTACTCGCCGCCCCTTTCCTAGCGTGCCTCTTGGTACGCCAGGTGTCCGCACCTGCCTTACTAGTTTGCTCCGCATCCTCATAGACGACCCAAGAGTTTTGAGGCGCGTCCGTTGAAAATTGTTCTTCCTGGGGTTTTACGTGCCAAAACCAGTTCTGATTATGAGGCACGCCGTAGTGGAGCGCTCCGGGATAATTTTGACCTCCTGGGATTCCTTAAAGTGCACTACAACGCAAGCACACGGGCGTTTTTGGATTTAGCCACCATCAAAATGCGGCCACCGCTTCGATCCCGCAACCTCGCGCTCAGCAGCGCGCGCCTTAGCTAACTGAGCCACCGCAGCGGGTTTGAAAAAGCTACGGGAAGGTAGACATATACAGCTCCGCTGTAAAACATGACTCGCCGTCCCGGCCCTACGAAAGCGAATGTACAGCGAAGCTGTTGAGAACCATCGCTGACACTGCTCCGGCGGGGGGGGGGGGGGGGGGGGTGCAATGCTTTATTGCTTTAGAGTAATGGTAGTAATGGTTATATAGAGTAATGGGAGTAAGGGTAGTTTTGGCAGCACGTCGCCGCTGGTCGTATTGCCGTTTGTTTTTCCCATTGCCGCGCCTCGTTTTCACGCTGCTCCTCGGGAGTCCTAACTATGAGTTGCGTACCCTTAGCGGTACTACAACAACAATGAAATCAGTTGCTAGGCTGGTTCTCTCCTAGCGATGTCACTCCCCACGTCGCAAGGTGTCGTCGCCGCGGCAGCTTGCGCAACAGTAATCTTTACCGGGAAACCTATGCGGGGAGTGCTGCGTGCTTCGCATTGCTATCAGGACCGCCTGATGATCAATTACGTGGTCCGGATGCTTGTTTTGTGCTTATTCTTGTATCGTGATCATCATAAGCCTATATTTATGTCCACTTAAGGACGAAGGCCTCTCCCTGCGATCTCCAATTACCCCTGTGTTGTGCTAGCTGATTCCAATTTTCACGTCGCCAGTCCTCCCAGTGATTTAATATTTCATTGACGTGCAGGGAAACTGAGTATTTCTCGACCCAACGGTTTTCATTAATAGTATTCATTTGTCAATGTCGCATTAGTCACCGTACAGCTCGCAGAAACAATCTGTATGAAGTTAGGAAATTTGCAGGCGCAAGTTGGAATCAGCTAGCGCAAGACAGAGGAAATTGGGAGTTCACAGGGAGAGGCCTTCCTCCTGCAGTGGACATAAATAGGCTGATGATGATGATGATGTGCACACACACAGACGCATATATATATATATATATATATATATATATATATATTGGTTAACACGCCAGCAGTAGTTTTGGAACGACATGAATTACTCTTTCGGCATAGTCGTATATGCTAATAAAGGAGTGTTTAATAATATTGTAATGACGAAGAAGAAGCAAATGTATTCAATCGTTAACATTAAAAATATATTCGTTGGAAGCGCGAATCATTTGGAAACGTCGCATTCGTCACCGTACAGTTCTCAGAACTAATCTGTACCCGGCAAAATAAAGAAATTCAACAATCAAATTAACAAGGAATAAACGACACGTCTGAAGTCACGCTGCATGCGTAAATCTGCGCCGAAATTTCGTTTTAAGCGACGGTAACTATTCAGTGGTACTGAAGACCTCCCTGGTGTACGGCACTATGACGCGAAGCTCTCTCTCAAAAGTCGAAGACGTAAAAATAAAGTTTCAATGCTTGCGACGCCCACCGGCTACGGACTTTCAAGTACGGCGTAGCGGAGAAATGAGCCCAGACTACCCCTGCTGCCACCTCACGCAAAGCGCCGGCAACTCGAGAGCCATCGCGTCATGCGCAGCGCATTCGCGGAGCGGCGCCGTTTGGCCACCTCTGCTATTCTACCACCGTGGGTCTCACTAACGCGCACGCGATATACGCGGTTTTACCAAAATTTCTGGTACCCTGATAAGCGTTACCAGGCCGTGTAGGGCACGTAATGACATCGCACGGACTCCACGACACGACACATAAAGAGCCACGCAAGCAAAATTACATCACTTTCAGCTTACAGCTTGATATTTTCTGGCACTTTTAATGTTTCATAGCCTGAGAAGAAAAAGGATAAAAGGCATACGCTGTGAGTGTTATGTTTCACTACATTAGATTGTTGACTGTCATTCTCAAAATTTTGTGAAATAATTTGGTCGTGAATGTAACACCTGGTATGAGCAATTTTAGCGATAAAATAGTGCAGCAATATAACCTGCATATGCAGCATAGCACATAGCGTAGCATGGCATATAGCATACATATACGTAAATATGTGCGGCGCTTCACGGCAATGCCGATGGCAACGGCGACGAGGACGGCAAAAATTCCCTTGGAGTGCGCTATAATTACTATCGCAATAAAAGCACCTGTCGCCAAGGGGATGGGGTGTTCGCCTTTGCTCTTCTCTTACGAGCGGCTTGACGAGCTGTCAGCTCTTCACGTCGCGCTGTAACGGAACGTTTGCTTGTTGAATATTTCGCCTCGACTCTGCCTGGACCCTCTCTGCGGATCAACCTGGTCAAGCACAGGTTGTCTCCGGCCTTCACTCTAACCTTGTCTCCGGTGGCCTCCGGAGCGCCCTAGGGACTCGCGAGCTGCTTTAAAATACTAAGTAGGGCAATCTCAATTCCCCGCATTCAGTTCATTTACTGTTACTAGTTACAAGCTGATGCGAGACATCTCCTTAATTTCCGAATGTGTACCTTTAGCACATGTAGAACAACTGGCGGTGTCTTTCGCATAGAAGGTCCGTATTACGTCCGTGTTATAGGCGGTACAGTGTCCTTACATGGTCGCCGCCTGAGAATTTTCAGCCGCATGACTACACCGCCATTGACCGCCTTCTTGATTTTGTACTTCACTATAGCACTTATGATAGCTCTTCAAGATAGCACTTACCACCTGACTATACTGGGTAATCCATCGTGATGACTGTTATGTGCGAGCAGCCTGTCGATATTATTGTTTTCAGTGCCATAAATAGTTTATTTGTTGTTGTTACTGGCTCTCGCAACCATCGGTTTTCATCAAGTTGAAAGATACTTATCAGCGAGAACAATCAGATATATATATTGTTACGCAAAAGCTACGGAAGGACAGAAGAGGAGAACGAAGTGCGCTTGTCTTTGGAGCGGCTCGGTGTCGGCGCGGCAACCCTTTGCCCCTTTTTCATCGATTCATCTTTAAATAAACGCACCCCATCGTAACAGTTTTGGTGGACGGTGCTGGGTAAAACAACGGCGCCCCCGAAGAACGACAACGAACCGAGCGCTGAGGCGCAATCCGTGGAGCTTCGACGAAGTCGCCGAATTGCCGGTCTGCCACCAGAGATGGCTTCTGACGGCGACAATCCGCCACCTTCTACCAGCGTTCCATGGCAGCCCTACATCGAGCCACGCACCTTCGCTGGAAAAGACGGAGAAGACGTGGACGGATGGCTCAGCTTCTACCAACGAGCAAGTCGGTTCAACGGCTGCAATGCCACCGCCCAGCTTAACAACGTCGCCTTCTTCCTCAAGGGAACAGCGTCTGTGTGGCTTGAAAACCATGAAGAAAGCTTGACAACTTGGGAGAAGTTCGTAGACGAAATTAAGAAGTCTTTCGGAGATCCGACAGCTAAAAAGAAGCGTGCAGAGCAAACGCTAATGCAGCGAGCTCAAGTCCCCGGCGAAACTTGCACTACGTACATCGAGGAAGTGCTTAAGTTGTGCAAGGCCCTGGACCCTCAGATGTCAGAAGAGGATAAAGTTGGCCATCTGCTGAAAGGGATCGCTGAGGACGTGTACCAGTTCCTCATAGGAAAAGACCGTCTGGAATCCGTAACGGACGTCGTTCTGCACTGTCGGCACATTTGAAGCGCTCAGAGCTCGGCGTATCACACCGAAGTTCGGTCGCCTGGCCAACGTGACTAACGTCGCCAGTGTTGACGTGGTCCCAGCTCCATCCGACCTCGCCTCAATGATTCGGCAAGTGGTGCGCGAAGAGCTTGACCGGCGCCAGGCGGTTTCCCTCTCGACTGCTCGGGTTCGAGAGCCTTTCTCTTCCGGCGACTTTGGTGAGACGTCCATTACCGCCGCCTCCGTAGATGCCTACAACTTCGCGCCTCGTCCAGGAGTGTCAAACCATACTACGAACGCGCATCCCAGTTACCAGTTTCACAACGGTTACTCACGCAGACCGCCTGCAGTTCCTCAAGAGTGGGACGGCCGTGCCAGTTATCCTCCTACTGACAATTTCAGTGCGTCCCGTGAACGCCCCATCTGCTTCCAATGCGGCATTCGCGGTCACGTCGCCCAATTTTGTCCTCACCGCCGTCGCACGTCACCACCGTCCTATGAACGACCGCGTACTTTTTATCGGCGGGGCAACCGACAAGGTGACGAGACACGTTGGTCCTCTGATTCAGATAGCAGGACGATCTACCAGGCGAATTACCGTAGCGACTCACCAGCTTCTGTGCGGAGCTTGACGCCGCCGCCTTCACGCCAGCGCAGGTCTCCATCTCCGCGACGGCGTCTCACGTCACCGCCGCCGGGAAACTAGGCGGCGCGACCAATGGAGGTGCGGTCGCTAGTCATCTTCAGCTACATGCCCCTATGCCTCCGCCAGTCGCCATGTGTCATAATAAGATTCGTGTTTTAGTGGACAATGTTACTACTTTGGCCTTAGTGGACACAGGAGCGAGTGTCTCTGTTATCAGCCGACATTTCAAAACCCGACTAGGCCGTAAAGTGATGTTTCGCTGGGACACCTCTAATACATTTCGTGCTGTGAGTGGCGAGTTGCTCCGACCTATTGGTGTGTGCACCGCGAACGTTTACTTCTCCGATAACGTGTATCAAGCCGAATTCGCAGTGCTTGCTAAATCCACTCACGACGTAATTCTTGGCCTCGACTTCCTACAACAGTGCGGTGCCACTGTTGACTGCGGTACCAGGCGAGCTTTTCCTCTCTCCTCTTGCTGACCAACCTGCTACATGTTCACACACTCTCGCCGTCATTGAAGATACTGTCTTACCGGCACGTTCCTTATCCAGAGTACGAGTTGCTGCTTGCGGTGTCGACACCGATACATTTGATGCAATTGTTGAGCCTGTGCCTTCGATGGTTGTGAAGAAAAGTGTGCTCGTACCTCGATGCGTCCTCTCTGTGGCCTGCGGAACAACTACACTATGGGTGTCAAATTTAGCCCCCCAGTCTGTTGTGCTACCCTGCGGTATCCGACTTGCCTCTTTTGAAGTGGATACCAGTCTCAGCATAGGCGCTTTAACGGATGACACGTCCCATGACTCCCAAGAGCACGGTGCTGAAGACTCGTTGCCGTTTCTAAAAATGATCAATAAGTCATTGTCCTCAGAGAAGCGTCAAGCCCTGGTCAGCGTGCTTCGAAAGCATGCGTCATTGTTTGATTTCGCGCAGAATGCTAACAAAGTTCACGTTTCAACTACGCGGGCTCGCCACAGGATCGACACGGGGCCCGCGCATCCCATAAGGCAGAAGCCTTACCGCGTGTCCGCGTCAGAGCGCATGATCATAGCTCAACAGGTCGACGACATGCTAGCCAAGGGCGTCATACAAGATTCCTCTAGCCCTTGGGCTGCGCCGGTCATCCTCGTGAAAAAGAAAGATGGGTCCTGGAGGTTTTGTGTCGACTACCGGCGTCTCACTTCTGTGACGAAAAAGGATGTGTATCCACTTCCCCGGATCGATGACGTTATCGACTGTCTTCATTCCGCATCCTACTTTTCATCTGTAGACCTCAGATCGGGCTACTGGCAGATACCCATGCATTCAACTGACAAAGAGAAAACCGCTTTTGTGACCCCAGACGGCTTGTTTGAATTCAACGTCATGCCGTTTGGTTTGTGCAACGCGCCTGCAACATTTGAACGGTTTATGGACACGGTACTGCGCGGCCTGAAATGGGAGATTTGTTTATGTTATCTTGACGACGTCGTCAATTTTGGCCGCACCTTTGCATAGCACAACCATCGACTGGACGTTGTTCTGACGTGCCTTGAACAAGCTGCCCTTACCCTCAACTCAAAGAAATGTAACTTTGGCCAACGAGAGGCGCTAGTACTTGGACATCTAGTGGACAAGCAGTGGGTGCGACCAGACCCACAGAAGGTCGCTGCAGTTACCGGCTTTAAACAACCGCAGTCACAACGCGAGCTGAGGAGCTTCTTGGGTCTTTGCTCGTACTTCCGACGTTTTGTGCCCAACTTTGCCGATACTGCCTACCCTCTGACTTCATTGGTGCGCAAGGATAACCCGTTCACCTGGACAGCAGATTGCGATTCCTCGTTTCGTCAACTGAAGTTCCTGCTCTCTTCCGGACCAATCCTTCGCCATTTTGACCCCTCTGCCTCAACAGAATTGCACACCGACGCGAGTGGAATCGGCCTCGGCGCCGTCCTCGTCCAGCGTTTTGGTGACGCCGAGCATGCCATTGCCTACGCCAGCCGTTCGTTGAGCAAGGCCGAACAGAATTACACCAGTCACTGAGCTAGAGTGCCTCGCTGTCGTCTTTGCGGTCCAGAAGTTCCGGCCATATCTCTACGGGCGCCGCTTTACGATCGTTACTGATCACCATTCACTATGTTGGTTGGTTGGTCTCCGCGACCCGTCTGGCCGCCTTGCTCGATGGGCGCTACGTTTGCAGGAATTTGACTTTGCAGTCCGTTTGCAAGAGTGGCCGGCATCATGCGGACGCCGACTGTCTTTCGAGGCTCCCTCTACCGACAAGTGAATGTGACGCCGACAATTTCGATGAGTTTCTGGCCGCCATCGACGACATTCTTTTTCCCGATCTGGCCACCTTCCGGAAAGAGCAGCGTAACGACCGCAGCCTGGATGGCCTCTTTGCCTCAGCTGCTCAGCCAACAGGTAACAATGGCTTTGTCATCCAAGATGACCTGCTCTACAAGAAGAACTACGCGGCTGAGGGTGCCCGCCTCCTCTTAGTGGTCCCTAAGAATTTGAGAAACCACGTACTCCGTGCTATGCACGACGACTCCACCGCTGGACGCCTGGGTTTCACCAGAACATACCACCGCATTCAGGGTCGATTCTATTGGATTGGTATGCGACGCGATACAGAAAAGTATGTGGCCAGTTGTAACAAGTGCCAGCAATTCAAGCGCCCGAATACTGCGCCGGTCGGACTCCTTCACCCGGTGGCGCCACCATCATCACCTTTCGAAATGGTTGGAGTTGATCTTCTCGGCTCATTCCCGCGCTCATCTAATGACAACCGCTGGATTATAGTCTGCGTCGACCACCTGACGCGTTATGCGGAAACCGCAGCGATGCCAACGGCCACGGCTCTTGATGTTTCGAGCTTCCTCCTGTCCTCCGTTATACTGCGTCATGGACCCCCTCGTGTTAGTGTGAGCGATCGCGGTCGCCAGTTCGTGGCCGACGTAGTCGAAGAGCTGTTGCGTCTCTGTGCTTGCCACTTTCGCCACGCGACCCCGTATCATCCGCAGACAAATGGTCTCGTCGAGCGCACTAACAGAACTTTGACCAACATGCTTTCGATGTACGTGGATTCCAGGCACAAAAATTGGGATGACATCTTGCCTTTTATCACATACGCCTACAACACCGCAAAGCATGAAACTACAGGCTACAGCCCTTTCTATCTTCTTTATGTTAGACCACCCCGCAACTTCCTTGACACCATTCTACCTTATACTCCTCATGCGGACTCTTCTCTTGCCCAGACTCTCTGCCGCGCTGAGGAAGCACGCCGCATAGCTCAGCTCCGTACGTTGGCATCCCAGGACCACTCCAAGATCCGCTATGATGCACGACATAAGAATGTGTCATATGAGAAAGGGGACATTGTATGGCTTTGGACACCACTTCGCAAGCGCGGCCTGTGCCAGAAGTTTCTGGCTCGTTACACTGGGCCTTTCGTCATCACCGATCGCCTCAGTGATGTAACCTACTTGATTGCTCGCCTCGTGTCCAATGGGTACCGGTCTAAGAAGACGCAGCTTGCTCACGTCGCTCGCCTGAAACGCTGTCATCCACGTGACTCAGAGTGGACGTAACAGTTACTCGCCCAGCGGGCTTCGTCTGTGAAGGGAGGAATGTTACGCAAAAGCTACGGAAGGACAGAAGAGGAGAACGAAGTGCGCTTGTCTTTGGAGCGGCTTGGTGTCGGCGCGGCAACCCTTTGCCCCTTTTTCATCGATTCATCTTTAAATAAACGCACCCCATCGTAACAATATGAATGAATGTCTGCTTACATAACTACGGTATTCTTATTTGTAGTTTCTAATATTATAGTAGTTTTGCGCCCGAAGAGTGCATTGGTGTGTTGCACTTCAATGAAACTGCAGTCGGCTAAGCATATTTCGTTATGCGTTACGCATTTAGGACAAAATTTCCAGTGAAATAGCACGTTTTTGGTTTCCCACAGCATAGGAAAGTATTCTTGCGCCCGAGTGCGAAAAAGAGACCTGGAGCTCTGTAAGAAAGCAATAGGAGAACGACGACTGTGCAGTGGCAGTTCTTTCTGTTCGTTGCTGACATCAAGGCCTAACCCTTCTCCACCTACCCGTAACAGTTTGGTGGAGTTGCGGGGTAAAAGCTTTATTTAGGCCTTCAATTTGACTACGAACACCAGGAATGGCTGCTGCACAGTCCTTCCTTCCCTTCTTCCAAATATTCACGTCTTTTGGCACCTGGACGCAACAATATGGTGACACGCGTGACCTTCTTTATTTATTATAACTTCATGCAGAGGGGGGGGGGGGGGGGGAGGGGGCTGACTGCAGTCCACTGCAATGTAGCTTTTCGGAAACATGCAGCGCCGCGCTTTCACTGGTGGCGTTATTTGACGAAAGGCTCAGCGGGGCATCTGCCGTCAATGCGAAGCGACTATGCGATTTTTTTTTTCGTATATTGACTTTCTGTCGTAGTTGTCGGTTGCGAGCTGCTAGTATGCGAGCTGCGGAACCTTTGGCGAGCATTTTACGATTATTTCCGATTATTTTACTGCTGTAAACATGCCGCAGTATAACAAGAACGGTGGCAGTCTAACGTGCTATGTACCCGGCGAAATGTTCGATAGACAAGAACAACAAGAGCTTGACAAAGGAAACATGGCGGTAAAGTGATTATAAAGCTTCGCCGTATCGCCGCTGTGCACTGTGCTGAAGCGTGCGGATTTTTTTTCCCACGGGTATTGTAGGAAAAAAAGTCGTAATCGCAGACAACCGATGTGGTACGCGAACACCTCCGAGGCAAGATCTGACAGGCCCAATCTACTGATCACACATGAGATGCCGCGTCATTCACTTTATCATAGTCACCGCATCAGAGGCCTCCGTTGGCTGGTATAACAACTACATTCCCGCGCTGAATGATCACACAACAATACACATTTGTAATGCGGCGATGCTTAGATCAACCCTTACGGAATCAATACAATCGCAGAAAAAAACTCTTCGCACTTACCACAGCTACGCTTTCGCCAAACGTTTGCTGAAAGGTCACATTTTATAGCCTGGATGGTTCATTGTAATACATGGCATTCTTACTTTCCTAGTTTGTAAAGAAAAAAAAAACTGCAAATTTTTATCCGTCTGCACCTCTGAAATACAATTCCCCGAGCAATTAGTGGATGCGAATCTCGAAGGCTATGCTCTGCGTTATTGCGGACGATGGAAGTGATAAAGCTGGCGTGTTTTAGTTAATGTTTAGACATGTTGTCACGTTCTAGAAAACAGGCGACCTTTAGTTGAAGCGTTTAGCGATAATCTGTATCTGCCAACTGAGCGGAAAACTCAAGCCCCCACGCGTGGACTAGCGCGCGTCTTAGTTTGCTTTATAAATATGCGGCGCCTGTTGCAAGGTGTGGCAACATTCTAGATCCTCTGAAGAACGTCGACTCGATGCTAAAAGAAGCAAACACACTACAGGGTGAACGTAGTAGTACACGCGTAGAGACACATGCACACACAAACGCTTGCTGACGCACAGTCATAGAACGCACGGTAAGGTCACTAAGGCAATGATTTTCTACCACAAAAATAAAGAAAAGAATTAGAGGTGGCTTCACAATAGTGGTGCGATCGAAGACTGGGCAAGCAGTGAAGTTGGCGACCCCACCTAGTTTTGTCGAGCTTTATGCGAGAAGGTTCTCGCTTACGCCTTTGCAGGGGACAGGAGTTCATACCAGAACCCAATCTCTTGCTTGGTACTCGACTTATCGAAGGCGGAGGTTGTAGTGACGTGTGTCGATACACTACTGATTCTTTATGTTCGTACGAACCTGCTAGCGTGCTTCCTCGGCGCGCTGTATGAAGAGTTCAGCGTCTTGGCCAAGATGATCAAAGCTGTCGCATGGAAGCAATGCTTCAAGCCTTGTCTGGCCTTCACGACCGTAAATAAGGTAGAACGGCGTGAAGCGTGTGCTCTCTTGTGTAACGGTGTTCTACGCAAACGTTCCGTACGGAAGTACTTTATCCCATGTTTTCTGATTTACATCTACGTGCATAGACAGCATGTAAGTCATTGTTTTCTTGAGCCTTTCGGTCAGGCCATTTGTCTGCGGTAGATAGGCAGTGGTCTTTCGATGTGTAGTGTAACTTAATTTATTTATTTTTTTATTTAGAAAACACCGTACAAACCCTGTCAGGCATTCAATAAGGAGCGCAATGTAACAATGAGCTGTTGAGTACAATGGAAGCAACTAAAAATAAATCTAACACAACTGTACAGAGGCTAAAGTAAAAAAAAAGTACAAAATGCTCAAGCATTACAGCAAATAAGAGGAAGGGGATTAAATAAAAAGCGCGCACAGACGTTCACGAAATATTTTACAGTCGGTTATCCAGACGATTTCACCGGGAAGACCATTACTGTGAGATATGGCACGAGGTACAGCATATAAATTGAAAGCAGCAGTTTTACCAAGAATGCGCTTGAAGCTAAGATGATTATGTAATTTTGAGGACGTAGGGGCGAGGGTTTCGAGGGTTTTGCATCACC
The DNA here is from genome assembly GCF_013339745.2 of Dermacentor silvarum. NCBI lineage: Eukaryota > Metazoa > Arthropoda > Arachnida > Ixodida > Ixodidae > Dermacentor > Dermacentor silvarum. Next base: position 80,939,123 of record NC_051156.1, on the reverse strand, counting down.
TTTGTGCACTGTGGTGAAGCCTGCATGGTTTATTGTTGGAAACGAGTCGAAATCACGAACAGCCGATGTTGTAGCGAACACCCCCAGGCAAGATCTCACAGCTCCAATTTACGGATCGCAGATGAGATCCCGCGTCATTCACTTTATCATAATCACCGCACCAGAGACCTCCGTTGACTTGTATAATAACTACGTTCCCGTGCTGAATGATCTCACAACAATACACATCTGTATTGCGGTGATGCTTAGATCAGCCATTATGACCACAATATGGCCGAAATACCATACTATGGTAGAAAAAAAGTCTTTGTGCTTACCGCAGCTCAGCTTTTGCTAAACGTTTGCTGAAAGGTCACATTTAGAGCGTAGATGGTTCATTGTAATACATGGCGTTGTTACTTGCCTAGTTTGTCAAGAAAAAACTGCGAATTTTTGTTCGTCTGCACCTCTGAAATGCAATTCCCCGAGCAATTAGTCGAAGCGAATAGCGAAAACCTATGCTCTGCGTTATTGCAGACGATGGAACGAACAACGCCAGCGTGTTTCCGATATTATTTAGACATTTTGTCACATTCTACGAAAACAGGCGACCTTTAGTTGAAGCGTTGAGCCCGATTCTCTAAGCGCCAACTGAGCGGATAGCTCAAGCGCCCTTGCGCACGTCTTCGTTTGCTTTCTAATTACGCGGCGCCTGTTGCTAGGTGTGGCAACATTCTAGATCCTCGGAAGAGCATCGACTCGATGCTAAAATAAGCACACACAAACCACAGGGCGACCGTAGAAGTACACGCGCAATGACAGACGCACACACAAACGCTTGCTGACCCGCAGTTATGAACGCACGGTAATGTCACTGAGATAATGATTTTCTACGACGAAAATAAGTAAAAGCACAAAAGAACGACATGGTCCAAAGAACTATCGTGGTTATTGAGTGCGGTATGGTTTGAGCCGCACAATGTGCACAATCTGGGGTAGTGTCTTTCGACGTCGAGTTGGTTGGCTGCCGTCAGGAAGAACCTCGTAATTGACGTCACTGACTCGCCGCAGCACTTTGTAAGATCCGAAGTACCGGCTGAGAAGTTTTTTGCGTAGGCCATTGAAGGGGACAGGAGTTGAGACCAGACCCGTCGTGGTTGCTCAGTGGCTATGGTGTGGGGCTGCTGAGGACGAGGTCGCGGGATCGAATCCCGGTAACGGCGGCCGCATTTCGATGTGGGCGAAATGCGAAAAGACCCATGTACTTAGATTTAAAGGATCGCAGCTGGTGCAAATTTCCGGAGTCCCCCACTACGGCGTGCCTCAAAATCAGATCGTGGTTTTGGGACGTAAAACTCCATAATTTAATTTCAGTTGAGACCAGAACCCGATCTCCTGCTTGGTACTCGAGTTGTTGATGGCGGATGTTGTAGTGTCGTGTGTCGCTGTACTGTTGTTTCTTTATCTTCGTGCGAGCCAGTTGGCGTGATTCCGCGGCGCGCTGCATGAAGAGTTCTGCGTCTTGATCAAGATGATCAAAGCTGTTGCATGGAAGCATTGCTTCAAGAATGGTCTGGTCTTCACGACCCTAAACAAGGTAGCACGGCGTGAAGCGTGTGGTATCTTGCGTAGCGGTGTTGTATGCAAACGTTACGTACGGAAGTACTTCATCCAATGTTTTGTGATTTACGTCTACATACATAGACAGCATAGTCATCGTTTTCTTCAGCCTTTCGGTCAGGCCATTTTCCTGCGGGTGATAGGCAGTGTTCTTTCGATGTGTCGTGGAACTTAAATGCAATGAGCCCTGCCGTAAATGCCGTCCCTCGGCCGCTAATGACGCACGATGGGGCACCATGACGCAGTACAAAGTTGTGCACAAGAAATTGCACAACCTCGGAAGCAGTGCCTCGAGGCAAAGCCTTCAGCATAGCGCGTTAAATAATCTGTGGCGATGATTATCCAGTTGTTTCCCGAAGATGACGGAGGAAACCGGCCTAAAAGGCCCATGCCGACTTCGACAAATGGTCTTAGCGGTAGGTCAATGGGTTTCACTAATCGCGCGGGCTTCACAGCTAGCGACTTGCTGCGCTGCCACTCACGACAGGCTTGGACATACCGTTTAACACAAGTGGCGACTTTCGGCCAATAGTGCGATTTTCGCACTCTAGCAAGGGTTCTGGTGTTGCCTCGGTGGTAAGACGGAGGCTCGTCGTGGCAGGCTAAGAGGATTTCGTGACGAAGCTCTGTTGGCACGACCAAATTGTAATGTTTTGTTGCTGGCAGTACAATTCTTATAGAAAAAGCCTTGCCGAAAACAAAAGGACGACAGTCCGCGAGCTTTTTGTCAGGGCAGAGTGGCGTTGCAGCCTTCCACATTTTCAGTAATATACTGTAGTTCTTCAACTGCTGGCTGCTGATGGGACAAATGTGTCACGCTTAAAGCGATCACTGTCATCCTCAAGGTCTTGATAAGCAGGTTCGACTGGCTCCCCCAACAACGTGTCGGCGTCTTCGTGTGTGCACCCGGACTTGTACGTGATGATTGTGTCGTATTCCTGCAAGCGTAGGCTCCACCGTGCCAGTCGCCCAGAGGAATCCCTTAAATTTGTGAGTCAGCGCAACGTGTGGTGATCTATCACGACCTTGAATCGGCGGCCGTAAAGATAAGGCGGAAGCTTTGCAAGGGCCCATACGACGGCAAGGCACTCTTTCTCCGTAGTGGTGTAGTTGGACGCTGCGCGCGATAGAGTGCGACTTGCGAAAGCGATAACTCTTTCAACGCCTTCCTGCCATTGTACGAGTACCGCGCCCAGACAATGTTGCGGGCGTCTGTATGACTTTCAGTATCGGCCTGTTCGTCAACGTGTCCAAGAACAGGCGGCGACGCCAGGTGGTATCGGAACTCTGTGAAAGCTGCTTCTTGGGCGCTCCAAATGAACGGCATATCTTCTCTTGTGAGACAAGTAAGTAGTTCAGCAATCACAAAAATTACTTATGAATCGCCGCTAATGCGCGTGAAGACCCAGGAAGCGCCGGACACTTTTCCTATCGGTAGAGGTTGGAAAAGCAGTACCGAATTCGGTAAGCAAGAAATGGCCATCAACCCGCCGGGGTGGCTTAGTCAGCTAAGACGTTGCGCTGCTGAGCACGAGATCGCGGGATCGAATCCCGGCTCCGGCGGCCGCATTTCGGTGGAGGCGAAATGCAAAAACGCCCGTGTGCTTGCGTTTTAGTGCACGTTAAAGAACCCCTGGTGGTCAAAATTAATCCGGAGCCCTCCACTACGGCGTGCCTCATAATCAGAACTGGTTTTGGCCCGTAAAACCCCAGAAAGAAGAAATGGTCATCAAATGACGTCTCTTGTTGCCTGTGTTGCCGCCGCCTTCAACCGCTTTTTTTCTTCCAACAGTCCAGCGTGCTCAGCGTCTGTCGCTACATTTTCTTATTGGAGCGGAGTGCTCGCGACTGACGGAGAACTGGCGTTCAAAAAAGCTTAGGCAACCTTGTCTCAGCGCCAAAAAATAACAATCAATGTATGGTGCCCTCTATCTTCCTTTTGAACGTCGCTATTGGAAATGACAAATAAAACTTCAGCGTACTAGAAGTTACAGCTTGAGTGATATCAGGGTCCTGCAATACTGTTGATATTGTAAACAAACATTAGGAAGAAATCGGAAACAATATTTTTTGCAGCTTGTTTTGGAAGTAACTAGCGTATGTAATGTGGTCCTGTACAAAGGATTGGGGGCCAGAGACCGCATTTTCTTAACTTTTTACTGGTTCCCCGGATGGTCTCGTTTTGTTCTCGCAACGATGCCCGGACGTTCTCCTTTGATTGGCCAGATTACGGCTCTGTATTTTGGCGCTAGGTCACTTTAAGGTCGCCGACAACAGGAGCTAAGATAATTTCATGCTTAAAAACATACTGGAACAAATATTCACAACAAAGTCAGGCACGTGTCTGCTGCAAAGAAATATCCTAATCTAACGCGGAGGTGTTCAACCAGTGAGGTCTATAGCTGCCGTACACCTACCAGAAGTGCTTGGATTGAAAGTGTATAGGAAGCATCAACCGGTCAGAAGACGAGATAAACAAGAGATGTCTAGTGCATTGTGGAAAAAAGTGGGGAAGAGATTGATACGATCGTGTTCTTTACAGGCATACCTAGCGCTACAAGGTAGATATAGAAGATTGGAGGAGGGGAAAAAGAAATTACGGGGATGCATACAAAATCCAAAATAAGCATTTAAATCATACCTGATTAAATTAAGCAGGCTAGGTCACTATTTGTCGATGCCCCGTTTCAAAGGGGACGCCTCGATCCTTGGCTTCGCTTATCATCATCGCCATCACAGAGGCCAGGGTTGCCAGGTTTGGGTACTTTGTGCCGAATGGGCTGCGTATGAAGGCTCCTGGCGGAAAAACTTTCGCGCAGGCTAGTTCGCTATTTTAGTCTACTTTTTCACATAATATCTCATGAGTACTATAAATATACAGGGGTGCTATGCAGGATGCGCCGAGTTTGGTGAAACTCGGGATCTTCACGAGCTCTGGCGACACCCCAAGATGAAAGAACAAATGTTAACAAGACAAAGTTTGTCCGTCGGCACGCCTCCAGTTTCATTGGTTTATCTAGATTCACTCTGGGTGGCTATCAACCCTTGGGCGTTGCCATATGGGCAGTCGACAAACTGGGGCTCACCCGATCATACGGTCGGTGCATGGTTGTGCCTTCTTTCACTTGTTTGTCGTTCCACCGAGCGAGTGCATTAAAGGCACAAGCAAGTTATCAAATAAACGCATTTAGTTCAATAATATTAGTCGCATTAATGTGGGTTATAAGCATTTTAAAGTTTACAAGATGTACACTGAATGTGTATTAGACTAATTTGTAGTTTAATACGTTTCGCGTTATACCACGAGGGGATGCTAGCCCTCCTATTTTTTCCTCTGCATTGGATTGGCGTGGCTCGCTACGTGCTTGCGCTAGCATTTCCCAGCAGAGATTGGTGTGCGCTTGGTTTTCTCACTGGGGTTTCAACAGATTGCTCGTTGCTCTTTCTCTTTCCTCTGAATTGGATTGGTGCGGCTCGCTACGTGCTTGCGCTCCCATTTCCGAGCACAGATTGATGTGCGCCTGGTTTTCACACAGGGCTTTTAACAGATCGTTCGTTGCTCACGCTAAAGAAAGACTGCGAGTAGGGCGCGCGCGCATCGAGCCAGCTGCCCCAGCTGCGAGGCGAAGTGAGCGTCGGCTTGCGCCTAAGTGGTTTGCCCCGTGCTTACCGTGTAAGCACTCAGGAATGCCAGAAAGCACTCATAGAAGGGTTAGAAAACTACACTTTATTTTCTTTTACTTTGCGATGCACCTTCATACTAGCAAGCGTGGAGCGATGGCTTCTAACAACCGCAGGAAAGACTCTTTATACTGGGTAGCCCGAGCGATCTGTGGCTTCTAACAAACGCAAGAAAGGGTCTTTGCCGCACAGGTGGCCGTTGAGTGCCACCACATCCATCCCAGGTGAGACTCCAGCATCGGTGCAGTTACCCTGTACCCATCGCTTACGAGGTGGCGCTTAACTTTTTGACAATAACTTTCTATTCTTTTGCGTGTGAACGCCCGTGATGGGGTCCATGAAGTTCACGCTGTGGTTGACTATCTCCCAATGCAGATTGAGGCATAGCCCCGTTAGCATCCACTAAATTTGGGATATATTTGTATGCGGCCAATTCGTCACTATGAATAATGGTCCCCGGTTGAACATTGGCTGCAGCAATGGCACCTAGCATCGCCGCCTTTCGTCGGTCGACCTTGAAAGTAGCTGCACCCCTCTGGTCGCGCAGAACGTGCCGAAGACCCATGGTCCACCATCTTTAACACCGACGTAATTTTGGCGGCTCGGCGGAAAGTTGTCACCCGACATTAGGCGGCCTCGATTGTACTTTTGCTCGCCGCGAAGAATGCACTAGTCAATTTGCGCTATCTTCGTGGGGCCACCGAGTGGAGGTCGCGCCAGCAGTTCGTCGCTCACGACCTCACGGGGGTAGTTCCTCCAGTCGGCGATGACGTGCTCCGAAGAGGAAACAAGTCGGCGGCCATCTACTTTAACAGCCATATGTCTACGCTTTTGCTCACGCTGTGCGTGAGCCAAATGATTTGCCGCCTAGAGAGATGGTCGCTCGGACGGCCGAGGCGGTCCGTGTTGCCGAAGTAACTTCCTTCGCCTCTCTGCCCGTGCAATGCAGTGGTACCGTGTAACTGCGAAAACTGATTTCGGCAGCTGTTGCACCGGAAGGCAGCCTTGCGTCCATTGTGAGCGTTCCAATACAATATGACCACTTCGCCTGCGCAGGTTGGTTGGTCCGGGTTGAACCCCTGGTGGTCGCAGGTGCCCCAGTACTCCGATGATGACGCCGGACCGGGCCTGGTGCTGGGGCGCGGTGGACGAGCATCGCTTGAAACAAGAGAGAGCCGAAGCGATCGCACGATCTTTTCCTCCGCAGCCTAGTCACACAACTCTGTGATCGGAAAACATAATTTGCCCGCCACGCTGTCTCCGCAGACGACGGCCTTCGCCTAACTCGTCACAGAGCCAGCGCACTGACGTTTTGGAAGCGCAAAAATGACGCGAAACTCTACGTCGGTCATCTAGGTGAACGGGTCCACACGGTCATATATATGGATGCTTACTGCCGCTGGATGTGATGACACAGGCTACTGCTACCGCCGCCATGTTCACGAGTTCAACTCAAGGGGGGTTTCGCGATGTACGCGTTTGGCGCGACTTCGCCTGTCAATCAAAACCATACGTCACGTCCCGCGCGAGGCATGTAACTCTTGTGCGCGCCCACCACGGTTGGGCGACGACCAACTTATTTGTCGGCAACACCGACGTGGTGCGGAACTGAGAGGCATTAACAATCTTGGCCGGCGAAATAAAACACGCACAACGCGCTGTCATCGGTGATGTACTGAGCACCACTATGAAAAAACAAAACAAAAAGACTGTCGACTTTCGCTGGCTTATGCATATATCTTCTTGGGCTGTGATGGCCCAACAACACGGTTCATTGCCTGCATTGTGGCGACGTAGCGCAGAGCAAATAATTATCGGCACGTCACCATAGCTGCTTGCAAGGCGTCGATGCGCCGCGGTGGACGACGACCCTCAGCAGTGAGTAGTGTTTTCCAACGACAACGTATCGCATGCAGCTGCCATTTGAGATGGCTGCTCTGTCATCAGTGATGTATCGGAGCCGCAGTGTCGCAAATACGGTCAGTGGTCAGCGCAAACACACCCAGTGCGATGGCATTTCTTCATCACAAGCACGGCACACTAAACAATTGCAACACCTTCCTGCGTTCGAAGTCTAATAACCTAACTGCACACAAGAGCCCTCACCTGCCAAAATGCGATTGCTGTGCTGTCGTTACAATATCCATCTGCGATCGCTGTTAGCTCAGCAGCAGAGGCAATTGGCAAACACATTGGAGTGAACAACACACTCAAATTCTGCGTACATGCGCACGGAGGCACCTTCACTCTGCAAGCGATGACAAGCGATGAATAGTGCCGCTGGATAGCACGCTCTTCTTCGCAATGCATCGCGGAGACTTCGCGCACGCAGATAAACTGGTGCATTTTCACTATGCTGCGTCACTACGGACCTTACAATACCGCACAGCAATTTTGCAGCGACAGCCGTCGCCCGCACTCTATGGCTAGAGTGTCGTTTTAGTTAGTAAAGCGGCGGCCTTAATAGCCGCCTCAGTGAAAGCACCTGTGGTGAACAGCCGTACCGCAGCGCTGCGTTGCCATTCACCTAATAGTCGGGGAATGGACAGATCATTGTCATGACTGACTTTATGCGTCATCATCACATCGATTTTATCGAGAATAGCACTGCAGCGCCCCTCGTGACTGCTCACCGTATGAACTCCCTCGTGCGCGCGACCCTCTGAAATGTATCCGCTGGTAAGCTTTCGCCTCACTGTCGCCACTCGCGGCAAAAAAGTGCAAAATTTAATAATTGACTCGATGTCTGTTTGTCATCACAAATTTATAGCATTCAAAACAAAAAACCGATACTTTAAGAAATAAATTTTTTGTTATTTTATTTGTTGTATTTCAATGTATTCGATTGAGGGAAAGTGTAGGTGCAAGAATGCACCGCACGTGCCCAGTTCGCATTCGACGGAGGATAGAAAGATAATGCTTGAAAGAGGAGGCACGCCCTTGACGCGCCCGAGAAAGGCGTGGCAAGCGGCTCACGGCAAGTGTGCAGATAGACAGGGGGACAGTGACGGTATTGCTAAATTGCGATAATACGTTGATAACAATACGCGGCGCTGGCGCGTTTTGTTGCGAACTCCTCTCTTCTTGAAGCGCGGAAGCACTGTGCTGCGCAGGGTGCGCTCATGTTGTCATACACGGCTTCATCTCGACATTTCTTTTTGCCTGCTGTTATTGCACGTTCCTTGCTATCTCCGTTCACTGACTGCCATCGAGCAAACTCGGATAAAACTCGTGCGAACGACAAACTCGGCGCATCCTGCATAGCACCCTAGGTAGAAATATTATCCTCAAATAGTTTATTTCACTCTATTACACCCCTAGCGGCTCCTACAACGTGCAATAACCATCACTGTCATGTTTATTTGTTTGGAAGGAACATGTGTGCGTGTGAAGTGGTGTGTGCGAGTATCTTCAGAGACAACGTGCAAGCGTGCAAGTGTTGGTTAGTCTGGTCGCACTAGCTTCGCGACGCTACTTTGTTGACGTCATAACGATCATCGCACCTGGAGCTGTGAAACAGTTTTTGTTATGACCAAACTTCTAAAAAGTGTGCAAAGAACAAAAAGTTGAAGAGCAGAAAGAAGACACCGTGAGACGGAGGCCGATATGCTTCCTCCGTCTTCAGAAGAACGGAGGAGCGTATGCCGTCAGGTTGGACAGAAACACCCCTATTCCGGCTTTGAGGTCTCGTAATGGCCGATCACTAGGCCTGCAGCACGCTTGTACTTACGTACCAGGTAGGTACCGGATGGCAGCTCTAGCCTGCATACCAAAGCTGCCGTTGCACAAGCCATTTTTGGTTGCACAAGCAGCGTCCTGACACCGCGCCTAGAAGTTTCCGTTGGGCCCGCTTTCGAGATGCGAAGCCCCACAAGACGCACCAGGCGGGTGGACATCTGTACCTATTAGACAGCTGTTGGGTTTCTGGCAGATACGGGTTTTGAAGTAAATACGTCCACGCATACAAAGGCGATGCTCTACACCTAGGCGATAATTTCTTTCGTCTGCTGAGGAAAAAAAAAACAACCTAGTTGCTATACTTACGCAAAGCATGTAAATAATTTTTAAAGTCCAAGTTCGGGGACACTTCCTGCGCTTACACGACGCTGTCTAATAAATACAATTCTTTATACGTCATTTATGGTGTAAAAAAAGCTAAACAACAAATTCAAGTAAATTGATACTTGTTAAGCGTGTTTAACATGGATACACACTAAAAATCTTTACACCCAATAGAGTGTAAAAAGTTTATATTCTCATTTTACACCCTTAATTACACCCTTTAACACCCTTCTGCCATTATTTTACAATACTACACCCTATATATAGGGTGCGTACATCTTTAGCACCCTGAGATTGGCACCAAGGGTGTTTCTTTATGCTCAAGAAGGGTGCAAGTGACACACAAATATGTATACGTGCACATGTGTACGCTTGGGTCTTTGACAAAGGCTATATATAACATGCCCAGAGCAGTGGTGATAATAAAGACGCTTTATTCGGTAATACCGTATTCAAGGCAATTCATGACAAGTATATCTATCCTATAGTATTAAACTCCATATGTACTTATTGCAATCGGCTAGCTTTCATTTTCAATTTAAAGAGCATGCAGTAATTACAAAATTCACGTCAGCCTGTACGCAAAATGTACCCAGTAAGTGCGAACTTGGGCAGCGACACAAGTTTTTAAGATATTGCTTCTAAAATAGCTTGCATGACGTTGTCCTTTCTATTTTTCGAGAAAAGCTTTCTGGTGCATATATGTGGAACACCAATGCATTATTCCACACTATTTAGGTGTATATTTTACGAGGCTGATACCGCTGATAGCATTTCTGTCAGATGGCTAAACTTCAGATATTGTCTGGCTTTAATTTAGAAATAACAATATGCCCTCTCAAAATGTTATTGAAAAAGTAGTTTTATGGATATCAGTCCTCCTTATGGATACGTTCATATCAGTCCTTATGGATACGTTCTAACATTGAGAAAAAGGTACACAGTAAAAGTTTTTACACTCAAAAGGGTGTAAATAGGCTTGTCGCAGAGACGACACCCTAAGAGTGTAAGTTAGCACCTGTTTTACAAGGTGCCTTTTCGGCACACCCTAGAACAAGGGTGCCCATGTAAAGAAACTGTAGGGTGTTGTAAGAACACCCCAACCAAAGGGTGGCACCTACACCCTTCATTTATTTTTCCTTATTGAACACCCACTGTGGAGGGTGCCAGATGGGTGTACAGCCCCTGTACCAGGTGTCAAATAGCTTGAACCGAACTTTAAAGTGGAACACTTTATAGATGAATGAGACCTACGGTATATTGGTTACAGTTGCCTGAACTTAAATGTTTTTAACTGAAATTATAGTTAAACAATATATATATGCATGTAGAAATTTAAAATGTTATTCCATGAGCCATGCTTTGAAATTCCATGTTGTCTCATGCAGGAGTTCAACAATATGCATCATGGTCTCAGTCATCTCAGGTGTATCACTGTTTTTAAATCTGGTTCAAGTTATACAACTCAAACACAAGTTACATACACATGCACTATACACACACAAAAATCACATTTAGCATGTCTTAGATCTGTGCTTAATATGTATTCTGCTTCACTCCATGGGCATGCAAAAAGTCACTGCTGCATTTGTACAAAAAAGCAAAACATAACTAAACGGTGAAACATATATATGAGACCGATATGTTACCGTTTGAAAGCAAAATATGAATAAACTTTATTGTATTTCATACAAGGAGCAATACAACACAAACATCATTTGTAAAGTATCACTGCAGTTAACAGTAGAGTTTGCAATTGATCATAGTAATTCACATGGATCACAGTATATCTGCGGTATAATATACGTGTATACTAAATACGAGTGAGTAAAAGTAAAGCAGCCATTTCCAAAAAGAAAACTGCATGGTGGCCTTCACACAAAAAAATTATAGTACAATGACAGAGGTAACACCATGTATATATCTGCTCTTCATCATCCGTGCATGTTTCACCTGAGTTCACAATAAGATTTGTTCAACAATAATATCACACTACTCTATAAGAGTGTTTCTACAAAGACTTTAGCTGATATGTAATACAAGCCATACTGAAATAAAACGGTTCCTTCGGAGACATGCCGTCAGCAGTGTTGACCATGAGGTGACGGGTGATACATGGTAATTAGTTGCTAATTAACAAAAATAAAATACATTTTACATTTAGTTTGAGTAGACTCATCGTAATCGAGAAATTGAAGCAATCTCTCTGCGCAAGACATATAGACTTCAGAATCTGGAAAAAATGCAATTACCCAAACAACTGTGGCTCTATGAACTTCGGCTATCACAGCACGCGAAACTGCACCCGAGGCTGCAGTAAGCACAAAGACGCGCCCTTCGAGCCGACGTTCTGCTCACATCACCCAACAGTGGGCAGCAATGGGGCTCTGTGAAGCGGGCTGGTAGCCCGCTGCTGGGCGACGTAAGCAGAATGTTGCCTTGAGGTTCAGCAGCATGCCAGTTTCAGTTTCGCGTGCTCCGACAGCCAAAATTCATCACGACATAGTTCTGCGGGTAATTACATTTTTCCAGATCCAACAGTTAACATATCTTGTGCAGAGAGCTTGCTTTAATGTCCCAGTTACACTGAGTCCGCTGAAAGTAAAATGTATTTCTTTTTTGTTAATTATCAACTAATTACCACATATCACCCATCCACCCATGGTCGGCACCGCCGACAGCATCTCTTCTAAAGAGCCTTCCTTATACTCCAGAACGGCTATTTTTAAATATTACGCTAATTCTTTATAGAAACACCAGTATAAATAGCATATAGAGGCTAACTTTCACTCAGATGAGGCACTTGGCATCACATGTACAAAAAATTAATGAGCAAGTAAGATTACTTCAGCCTGATAATTATTCCACGCAATATTTTTAACGCAGAACTGCTAAAAACCTTGTAAAACCTTGTAAAAACTGGATATTCTGTTGCGTTTTGACTAGTATGTCAGCTGTCAGCTGCTAAATAAAATTATACACAATAAACATAAAACTTTGTTCATAAAATGACAGTCAAACCACAGAAAATTTCACTTGTATTTGGCAGGTTGCACTATGCAACACATGCGCAAAATATAAAATAATAACCAAGCAGCATGTTATGAAACGTTAAGCACTGGCTGCCAGTGTTCATGTGCCCTATAAGTGAATACAAACGTTACAGTTGTACCATGCAGTACTTTTAAGCTGGTACATTGTTCCCTTACTCCTGGCTGGCAAATAAGTTTCATAAACAAACTATGTTTAAGAAGAGCAAGCAAACTATAATCTTTGTACAAGACTGCTGACAATTGTTTCCCATACATTATTGTTAAGGCAGACCTAATAAGAACGAGACGTACTCTTCTTTTCATTACATAGCAACACCCAGAAATGTTTTTGATAAATCCATGCACAGTAGACCACGTTTCTTTTTTGCTGACCTACACCTGGGCACTACTATAACATTGTCTGCCAAGTCATGAAAACAAAAAAGGTGCAGTCTATAGATAAAGTGGTTGGCACAAAGGCAGTGGAAAAAGTTACTCGATCATGCTATTATCGTGAACAAAAGGAAAGAAAATGTTACATTAAAAATTGCACAAAAGTGTTGCTCAAGCAATTGCACAAAATTGTCAGGCTAGCATTCATATGGTAATGTACATAAACCTCGGCGTCACATTGTCTGCACAAATCTGTTGTAACAACTCTGTTGTACAAACTTTGTAACAACCACTCTTGGCGTTCTCACATTCAAACCAAAAAACAATCGTTCCAGTACTGTACTGGTGTTGAAGGATTTAGGCCCAAATACCATGTTCAATACAAAAAATGCACTCATGATTGCAATGACCCCTTCTTCCTCCGTATCTTTGACCATGAACAGCTGCTCCTTGTCGAGAAAAAGGTGGAGAAACGCTGCCTGTTCCAGGTTGTGGCCAGAATACACCACTCAGGGTGTGAGCGGAACCCTCTCGTCCTGCAATGACAACAAAGAAAGCTTAGTGATCATGAAAGTATATTCACGCGTTTGTGTAAGCACAATATAAAGGGGTTGCTATGCTTAAGCAAGCAAAATAGTGTAGTCATACAGCCTTAACTGCAAACAATTTAGGCTGTAGAGAAGCTTAACATAACCTAGCATTATTCCAATAACATGTGTAATCCAAGCATGGTCATTTTTGCAGCATAGATGCTCCGCACATTCAGTGCAAGAGCAGTTCAAGATTGATGGTTTATTCATCCTTACCTTTTGTATTTTGATTTACGATTTAATTGCTGTTCCCGTATCATGTATTGTTGTTCGTCCTTATATGTACAGCGTTTATTAATGATTATATCGCCCCCCCCCCCATGTAATACCCTCCCTGTGAGGGCGTTTGCGGGTGACATGAATAATAAAATGAAATAGCTGGTGAAATTAAGTAGGACCTCAATTGACATTTAAAAAAATACAAAAAGACATCTGAATCTTTATACTGTTGCCAAACTGTTTCCACGATTGAAGCCATCTGAGAAAATACGGCATTGTTTAGAACCTATTTCATCATAAAAATGTGAACAAACTTACGTCCTCATGCACATATAGCGCTGGCACTGCTGTTTGTTCCTACACATTTGAAGCAATCATCCTCAGAGTTGCAACAGCAAGGAGGTCTGTAAAAAATGATAATTCGTGTTAGCTTCAGTAATCAGACAGACATGTGCAATACAATTGCACAAAATTCTTGTTCTTTCCTGCTTGTAAAAGCTCTGTTTACCTTTGATTCAACAATATCTTTGTTTTCTGAAATTGTTGAAAATCACCATCACAAAGCAAAAAATCACGGAAAATTTCGATAGCGATCGAGCTGGCCACACTACCATGTAGATCAAACGAGGTAAATTCCTCGTTGGTGGAACCTATACTCCGCGCACAGGCGCGGTACGTCGGACAGCCATTCTCGCGCCTGCGGGTAAGCCATGCCAGATTATACCTTTCTCGCGTCTTACGGCGCTCTACCTTCAAAATAACATGACGGATTTTCCCGGGGAAGCAGTAGGGACATTTCCTTTGAGCATTTTCTTTGAGTTTTAATGTTTTCAAAAGTCACGGAGAGCAGCATACGGAAAGCCTGGCACGAGCGAAAATACTGCTCCAGGGCAGCAGGCCCGGTCTCCACTACGGCCCCTACTGCTCCCCTTGGAAAATCAGTGAGGTTATTTTAAAGATAGAGCGCCGGAAGGCGCGAGAAAGGTAAAATCCGGCATGACTGATACAGCATGAGCGACGTAGGCGCGAGTAAGTCCACCCGACGTACCGCACCCGTGCGAGAATAGGTGACGCCAATCTACCTCGAACGTAATCCTTTTTCCCATTCACGCGTCCTTTTTGCCGTAAAACGCCGTTTACTGGTATTTTCGAAACAATATTTCTGATTGCGACGCCGGCTTATCACACATCATTGTAACACCTACGCTACGCAAAGCAAACAAGTAAAATGACAACGCGCTTACCTTGTGATCAAGTTACGAGCATGTAGACTGTTGAGATCCGTTGAGGGGGTAGCGCTGAGCCAACACGGCTGAGCTCAGCGCTACCGCTGAGGGCAGGCTATCCGCATCCAAACACATACGTGCACCTGAACACACGACTTCTTCGATGCGATTGCGTGCAGAGTTTTGTAGACGAAATGAAACACATTCAGCACAAATATCCCCGCGCTATGACGGCACATCACGGGCACACACGCGCACATCACACAGCACACAGCGACGAATTCGGAACTTCGCCATTTTGAACATGCCATTTGAACATGCAAGCAGCGTAACCATCCATCGCTTCTGTTCCTTCGCTCCACCGATGCGTCAATCTCTGTTCCTTGGGGACTCGCTCCATTCTTGAGTACAAATCAAGACATACTGACGGTGAACTAACAATCTGGACCACAAAAAACGATAAAAGCCGACTGACCACAAATTTGCAGCTGCGTCACCCGCTTGCTAGATCCTTCGAGATCGGAAGCGCAGCGCGCGGTGCCACCTGGTGCCGCGCTCTGTGAGCACGGTGAACAAATCAGAATCGTTTTCGTTTTTCAGTTTATGCTGTAGTTGCTGGAACAGTAAAATTATTGCTCGACAAATATTTTAACCCTGAAAGAGGATAACGCTTCCTCTTCGACAAGGTAGTGCATTTTGTACAAAGAAATAGAGAAAGCAAGGAGAGGAAAGGCAGGCAGGTCAACCAGACGAGCGTCCGATTTCCTACTGGGGATGGGAAACACCAGTGCTTGAGTGTTGAAATGCAGTGCACTGCAAAGGTAATTTGGGTTGGTTGGTGCATGTAATGAACGGGTAAATAATGAGTTGTGGCATAACTTTTTCTCAGTGTTAGAATAAAGCTCATGGAACAAATGGTGTTGCATGCTGGGTAAAAAAAGAAATAAACGTTGAAGCGCTACGCCTACACGGCATTGGGCGTTTTTTTTTTCTTTTCTTTTTTTTTTGAGTACTGACTGTACGAGGTCCCTCATCTGCGGTCACCATCGCGTAGACGGCACACGGTGCATATCGGTGCATGTTCGCGAACTTATGGCAGATCATAGGTGCCAAGTAAGATGCAGCCTTGTCCTCAATGTTTCAGATGACGGCTTGCCTGAGTTTGTGCATGCTTGTGGACTGTTTTATCTGGAAAAAGTTCTTTTTATCATGCTAGACCTACTTGAGACTGTTCGCTTCGATGAACACTTCCATGTGTTTGTTGTGAGCACAACTGACAAGTACAGAGTTATAACCTCATCTTCAGAATTTGCAACAGAGCCACTGTACATACATAAGCGCATGGGGCGCCGTGTTATAAGCGCGCGCCATTCCTTGTTCTGAAGATATATTGACTGCGTTTGGCTTACTAATTGTCATTTCTTCATGTAAAATGGCAAGCTTGGTTTTTCTCACCCAGAACTATTTTAAAGTTGCATGGTTGTAGTGCGATATGTCTGTTTCATGGAATTACTGGTGGTTTCTGCAGATGTTTTGTAATTGGATTGTGTATTTATTTAATCTGATCAAATGATACTGCTGAAAACAAATTCTCTATTGTAGCGCAATTCTCCAATAATTTGTTGTTCTTGGTTCGCAATGCACTCATGTATGTCAAGAGTGAAAAAGGAATAAAAATGTATTCAACTTACTGGTAATTTGCATGGTTCTGTGGCAAAAACCTAGAATGGCTGGTCCATGAGCACTTGTACAGTCATGTTCATGTTGGCTAACACGATATTCAAAAGGAAAAACCTGTCGAATTTACTCCGTATATAGCAGGCATTTCACCAGTGATTAAAAAAACATCAACCTGAAGATAACGAGGTGATACAGTTCATGGCCGCGACAATGAATAAATAATGAAACGTATACTTTAGGAGGGCTGATGTTCCTAAAACTACTACTTTTCATTAACATTTTGATAGGGTATATTGTTATTTAAAAATTGAAACCAAACAATATGTGAAGCTAAGCCATCTGACAGAAATGCTATCAACGGCACCAGCCTCGCAAAATATACACCTTGAAATGAGGTTTATTGATGCAGGCGTAGATGTAGGTCCTTCGGATAGACTGGCACAGAACGGGCGGCTAAACAGTTACTTCGGGCAGCGCTCTTAGCGGTAACTTCGGCGTCGTCTTTTGCGGAGCGATCACGATGCTGCTACTGCTGGTGGTGTGCATCATCTGCAGAACATGTTGCACGTCTTCTTCATCACAATCACCCCCGGGATAAAAAGCAGCCATCCTGGCGACTCAAACAGTAGTGATCACGAGCGGCTCACGGTAGGGCTTAAGGCGATCGACGTGAACAATGTCACGTCCACGACAACGGAGGTCAGAGGGGGGTGTCAGTGGTTCGATTAGGTAATTCACCGCAGACGTGCGCTGGACAATGCGATAAGGTCCATCGAAGCGGGGAAGAAGTTTTGAAGGGAGCCCAGGAGCATGCGCAGGTACTGACAGCCAGACGAGGTCGCCGGGAGAGAAGACAGGTTGCTCACAGTGAGCGTCATGGAGCCTTTTCTGGCGCTGTTGCTCAGCGGTGGTGAAGTGGCGCGCTAACTTGCGACACTCCTCGGCATGACGTGCTGCAGTCGAAACGGTCACACACTCAGAAGCATCGGGCTGGTAGGGTAGCAGGGTGTCCATGGTGTGGGATGGGTGACGGCCATAAAGCAAAAAGTAGGGAGAAAATCCAGTGGTAGTCTGCGTTGCAGTGTTGTAGGCGAACGTAACAAATGGTAGGATAAGGTCCCAATCTGTGTGGTCAGATGCGACGTACATGGCCAGCATGTCACCCAGTGTCCGGTTGAAACGTTCCGTGAGTCCATTCGTCTGGGGGTGGTAGGCGGTGGTTGTCCTATGAATAACGTGGCACTGAGCCAGAAGAGCTTCGACAACCTCAGACAACAGGACGCGCCCTCTGTCGCTGAGAAGTTCACGAGGTGGGCCGTGACGGAGGATGAAACAGCGGAGCAGGAAGGAGGCGACGTCGCGCGCAGTGGCGGAAGGTAGTGCCGCAGTTTCAGCATATCGCGTAAGATGGTCGACGGCGACGATGATCCAGCGGTTACCGGCGGGTGTCATAGGAAGCGGACCATAGAGATCAATGCCCACTCTATCAAATGGTCGGGCGGGACAGGGAAGGGGCTGCAAAGCTCCAGCTGAACGGCAAGGCGCAGATTTCCGACGTTGGCAGTCCGTACATGAACGAACGAATTTGCGGACGTATGTAAACATTCCGCGCCAGTGGTAGCGCTGACAAAGTCGTTTATATGTTTTGAAGACTCCAGCGTGGGCGCACTGCGGGTCAACGTGAAAGGATGCGCAGATAGTGGAACGCAGGCTGCGCGGTATGACGAGTAGCCATTTACGGCCGTCAGATGCGTAGTTGCGTCGGTGCAGAAGGTCGTCGCGAATGGTGAAGTGAACAGCTTGGCGGCGGAGTGCGCGAGAGGCTGGCAGCGTGGGCGTCTCAGAAAGTAGGTCGCGGAGGGCCGCTATCCAGGGGTCGTGGCGCTGCTCTGAAGCAATTCTGTCGATGGTGAGAGGCAGGACGATGAGTGTTAATGTTGACAGGCAACTAAGGTCGGTAGGCAGAGGAGACCGTGACAGAGCATCAGCATCCGAGTGCTTGCGGCCAGAGCGGTAGACGACGTTGATGTCGAACTCTTGAAGTCGAAGAGCCCATCGGGCAAGGCGGCCACAAGGGTCTTTCAAATTTGATAGCCAATAAAGGGCGTGATGATCTGTGACGACGTCAAACGGGCGGCCGTACAAGTAAGGGCGGAACTTGCTAAGGGCCCATACGATGGCTAAGCATTCTTTTTCAGTCACAGTATAGTTGGTCTCAGCTTTGGTGAGGGTACGGCTGGCATAAGCAACAACGCATTCAGGGTGCCCGGGTTTTCGCTGTGCTAGCACGGCGCCGAGACCTATTCCGCTGGCGTCTGTGTGTACCTCCGTCGAAGCTTCAGGATCGAAGTGACGCAGAATAGGAGGTGAAGCGAGAAGGTCGACGTCGTAAAGTAGTGAACGCCTCGTCGCAGGCTGGAGACCATGATGACAGGTCGCCGGAGCTACCCAGAAGCTGTGTCAGAGGGCGTATTATGGACCCGAAGTTGCGAATGAAACGTCGAAAGTATGAACATAAGCCGACGAAACTGCGAAGTTCTTTGAGATTTGTTGGCCTAGGAAAGTCAGTAACGGCACGCAATTTCGCGGGATCAGGTTGGACGCCGTGCTTAGACACGACGTGGCCAAGAATAGTTAGCTTTCGAGCGGCAAAGTGGCATTTTTTGAGATTAAGTTGGAGCCCAGCGTTGGTAAGACACGTCAGAACGCACTTGAGTCGGTGAAGATGTGTCGTAAAATCCGGAGCGACGACGACAATATCGTCGAGGTAACACCAGACACGTTTGCCATTTCAATCCACGCAAAACAGTGTCCATCATTGGCTAGAACGTTGCGGGGGCATTACAGAGGCCGAAGGGCATCACGTTGAACTCATAAAGGCCATCAGGGGTAACAAATGCAGTTTTGGGCTTGTCAGCGGCGGCCATGAGAACCTGCCAATACCCTGAGCGCAAATCGAGTGAGGAGAATTCAGACCCCTGTAAACAGTCAAGGGCATCGTCTATTCTCGGTAGAGGGTACACGTCCTTGCGGGTGATCTTATTTAGGCGGCGAAAGTCAACACAGAAGCGGACAGAGTCGTCCTTCTTCTTAACGAGAACGACCGGCGAGGCCCACGGACTGTGAGAGGGCTGAACGATGTTGCGGCGAAGCATGTCCTCGACATGCTCACTAATGGCACGGCGCTCCGTAGGAGACACACGGTATGGGCGTTGCTGCAGTGGTGAATGGGAGCCAGTGTCGATGTGGTGCGTGACAGTTGACGTGCGTCCAAGGGAAGGCTGAATAGCGTCGAAAGAAGAACGAAAATGGTACAGGACGGCGATAAGCTCCGAACGCTGCTTTGGTGTAAGGCCGTCAGCGATGGATGGGCTAAAGATGTCGGTGCAGGACTTGTCGGAAGCACAAAGAGTGCAGATGTCAGTAAGGTCGTCGCGAGAAGTAGCATCGGGCACGTCGACGATGTACAGGGACTGAATGGCTTGGACATGGCCGATACACTGGCCACGGAGCAATGTGAGCGGAGCGGACAAAAGGTTGCATACGAAAATATGGCTGAAACCAGCCGAAAAATCGAGGGTCGCGAAGGGAAGCAGTACAGTATTTTTTGCGATGAAGGTCTCAGAAGGGGCCAACAAAACAGTGGCGTCAGAGATGCTTCCACAAGACACAGGTAAAACAACAGCGGCGTGCGGAGGAATGTCGGTCTCCTCAGCGACGACTAATTGAGGGGGATGTTCGGGAGAATCGTCGGAATGGAGGTCGCACAAAGGAGAAAGTTCGACTTCGGCCCGCTCGCAGTCGATGATGGCTTTGTGTCGCGAGAGAAAATCCCATCCAAGAATGACGTCGTGAGAGCAGGATGGCAGCACAATGAACTCAATAAAGTACATCATGTCCTCAATTACAACTCGGGCCGTACAAGCTGCTAACGGCTGAACATGCTGCGCTGTTGCTGTACGGAGGGCTACACCCGCAACTGGCGTCGTAACTTTCCGGATGGAGCGACAGAGTCTTTCATTTATTACAGAAACGGCGGCACCAGTGTCCACAAGGGCAAGAGTTGACACTCCCTCAACAGAAACAGCAAGTACATTCGACGGAGAATTGTGAGGACTTGGACGCTGTGACGGCGACGCAGTTCTTGCCTCATGAACTGCGGCGTTTAGTTTTTCTCTTCTGAAGGCATGGGACGACGACGCATTGGGGAGAGAGAGCGCCGACGTGGTGACGGAGATCGTCGGTCGAAGGACGCTTGACGATCAGGAGCTCTTGGAGGTGATCCTGGAGTGTAGCGAAGCGGTGGCTGGTCGGCATAGCGAGTCGTTGGTTCATAGCCATATGAGACGGCCAACGGCATGCGGCGGCGACAGTAGCGAGCGATATGTCCGGGGCGGCCACAGGCAAATCAAATTGGTTTGTCGTCAGGAGTACGCCAAGTTTTTTGTGGCCATGGGGCCAGCGCCAGGAGCGCGGGGTGAGGTCGGCGCGTGCAGTGGTTGACGCGGTGTGAAAGCAGGGTGCGTTCGAGGCCGTGCGACGACGTCGGCGTACGTGAGAGGAGCAGCTACCGGATGCGACTAAGGGGACATTGCCACAGCGTCGGCAATTTCTGCGTCGATCGCCTGCCGAATAGCGGGTGACAGGTAAGGAGCAGGACGGGGCTGGGGCTGTTGCTGAGCAAACTGCACCAGTGAGAGCTGCCGAGCAACTTCCTCGCGTATGAACGCCTGGAGCTGTGGCAGCAGTGTTGACTGGTCCGACTGGACGGCCAGGCCTGCGAGGCTGTCGTCGTTAGTAACCAGGCGACGAGTCAAGGCCCGCTGTTTGCGGAGTTCATCGTAGCTCTGACACAGTTTGATGAGTTCCGCTACGCTGGTCGGGTTTTTTGCAAGAAGCATCAGAAAGACGTCATCGTCAGTGCCTTTCAAGATGTGCTTGATTCTGTCAGACTCGGGCATCGAGGCATTGACGCGCTTCGAGAGGTCGAGAACGTCCTCAATGTAGCTTGTGAACGACTCGCCCGGCTGCTGAACGCGCTGGCGCAAACGCTGTTCAGCCCGCAACTGGCGCACGGCGGGGCGTCCGAACACATCTATGAGGGCGGCCTTGAATGCAGACCAGGTGGTAAAATCTTTCTCGTGGTTTTTAAACCACAGATGAGCCACATTTGAAAGATAGAAGATGACATTGTTCAGTTTAGCGGTGTCATCCCATCGGTTGGGGACGCTTACCCTATCATAAGTCGATAGCCAGTCCTCCACATCACTGTCGTCGGTGCCGCTGAAGACCACCGGATCCCTCAGGTAAGGCACCCCGGAGCCGATGACGGGCGGAGGGGCCGTGAACGGAGGGGAGGTGGACGGAGGGGCCGTGGACGGCGGGGCCGTGGATGGCAGGGCCGTGGACGGTGGGGGCGTGGTTGCGTCTTCGGGCATAGCGGGACGAAGCGTACGGATGCGGAGTTCCAGGGTGGAAGCTTGGCAGGTCGTACCCAGCACCTTCCACCAATTGAAATGAGGTTTATTGATGCAGGCGTAGATGTAGGTCCTTCGGATAGACTGGCACAGAACGGGCGGCTAAACAGTGACGTCGGGCAGCGCTCTTAGCGGTAACTTCGGCGTCGTCTTTTGCGGAGCGATCACGATGCTGCTACTGCTGGTGGTGTGCATCATCTGCAGAACATGTTGCACGTCTTCTTCATCACAACCTGAATAGTGTGGCATAATGCATTGGTGTTCCAGATATATGCACCAGAAAGTTATTGCTCGAAATTGGAAAGCAGAACGTCATGCAAGCTATTTTAGAAGGAATATCTTAAAAACTTGTTTCGCTCACAAAGTTCGCACTTAGTGGGTATATTTTGCGTACAGGCTGACTTGAATTTTGTTTTTTAGCGCGTGCTCTTTAAATTGAAAATGAAAGCTCGCCGATTGCAATATGTGCATATGGAGTTCAATATATGGGATAGATACACTTGACATGAATTGCCTTGAATACTGTATTACCGCCTTTATTATCACCAATGCTTTGGGCATGTTAGATATAGCCTTTGTCGAAGACGAATGCGTACACATATGTGAACGTATGCATATTTGTGTGTCACTTACACCCTTCTTGAGCATAAGAAACACCCTTGATGCCAATCAGAGGGTGCTAAAGATGTACGCACCCTTTATATATAGGGTGTAGTATTGTAAAATAATGGCAGAAGGGTGCTAAACGGTATAGGCAAGGGTGTTAAAATGAGAATACGCACTTTTGGGTGTAAAAATTTTTACTGTGTATGACACAACTCATTATTTACCCCTTCATTACATGCACCAAACAACCCAAATTAGCACTACACTAGACACACTGCAGTGCCCTGCATTGCAACACTGGGGCACTCGGGTTTGCCATCCCCTGTAGGAAATCGGACACTCGTCTGGTTGACCTGCCTGCCTTTCCTCTACTTGTTTTGTCTGTCTCTTTGTACAAAATGCACTTGATGAAGAGGAAGCGTTATCCTCTTTCAGAGTTGAATTATTTGTCGAGCAATAATTTTACTGTTCTAGGAACTACAATAAAAACTGGAAAACGAAACCTATTCAGTTTTGTTTTCCGTGCTCACAGAGCGCGACACCAGGTGGCACCGTACGCTGCGCTTCCGATCTCGAAGGATCTAACAAGGTCTCGAAGGATCTAACAGACTAACAACGAATGCTCCGTTACGGTAGCCGATATTTTAACTCTGTTCACTGACAATGGCAAAGGTCTGACTTTCACACATGAGCTATCTAGGGACGGTAAACTCCAGTTTTTAGATTTGCAGCTATGTTTGCAAGCAGATCACGCATGTTGGATGTACTCGCCACGTGAACATAAGGAACTTTTACCTTATGCGTCTGCGCATTCAAAGATTGTCAAACGCACCATTGCCTTGATGTGTCTAGAATCTTCGTTAAAGAAATCGTGTCATCAAACGGCGAACCAGAGTTTCATTGCACAGTTAAATAGGCTGAAGGCGGCGGGTTACCCAAGTGTGATGGTGACCTCGGTCTCTGAGGTATTGCTTCAGAGACTGAAAGGGAAGCGTCACAAAAGTAACTGTGTTACTCAAAAGGAGAGGCCTGAAGTTGTGCCGTATTGCCATAGAGTGGCTCACATTCTAAAGAATGTCGCCACTAGACACAATATCCCAGCAGTCTTTTCTGCTCCTCAGAAACTGTCAATGTTGTGCAGCCGTATTTCCAAAACAAGTAAGAAACCAGAATTTGAAAAGAACCACGCGAAGATTGTAGATTGTAGCGTCGGTGTAGTATATAAGATTCCGTTGTCATGTGGCAAAGTGCACGTAGGGCAGTCCGGCCGCTGTGTTAACGAGCGCCTTAGAGAACACGAGCGATCTATGCCGACAGGCACAGGTTCCCATTTAGCTCCACATTGCAAAATATGCAAGTGCAAAGCTATGTTTCATGAAAATACGATTTTGAAAAAGAGCCGTGATACCACCGCCCGAGAATTACCAGAAGCTTTTTTATACAGTCACTGGGTTCGCAGTGCATTAGTGTGCCTTCCTTAAGCTTGTACAGCGCTGAATATGGTTTTTTGGATTATGTGTCATGAGTGCACTCTGGCGATCAGATGTTGTGGTGGTTGCCGCGCATGGTGCTCACTGCGCATGTTCTTCTTGTTTCTGCTCTATTTAAAGGAAGGATGCAATAAAATGATGTCAGTTGAGAGTAGCGCCTTGTCCTGTCGTCTTTCACGTGTCCGTTGTTTTTGCGCTAAACAAGTAATTATGGATTCGCACCAACTAGCCCGCCAACGCATTGTGCTGATCTAACAAGCAGCTGATGCAGCTGCAAATGTGTAGTCAGTCGGCTTTTATCGTTTTATGTTGTGCGGAGTGTTAGTTCACCGTAAATATGTCTTGATTTGTACTCAAAAATGGAGCAAGGCCCCACGGAACAGAGATTGAGGCATCGGGAGCGAAGAACCGAAGCGATGGTTGGTTACGCTGCTTGACTCTCGGCATGTTCAAAATGGCGATGTTTTGAATTTGTCGCTGTGTGATGTGCGCGTGTGTGCTCGTGATGTGCCGTCATAGCGCGGGGATATTTGTGCTGAATGTGTTTCCCTTCGGCTACAAAACTGTGCACGCAACGCATCGATGAAGTCGTGTGTTCTGGTGCACGTATGTGCTTGGGTGCGGATAGCCAGCCCTTAACGGCAGCGCTGAGCTCAGCGCTACCCCCTCCCTCAACGGATGTTCAACAGTCTACGCGCTCGTAACTTGCTCACGAGGTAAGCCCGTTGTCATTTTATTTGTTTGCTTTGCGTAGCGTAGGTGTTAAAATGATGTGTGGTAAGCCGGCGTCGCGATCAGAAATATTGTTTTGAAAATGCCTGTAAACGACGTCTTACGGCAAAAAAGACGCATGAATGGGAAAAAAAGGATACGTTCGAGGTAGATTACTCGTTCGCGTCACCTATTCTCCTCGTACGGGCGCCGTACGTCGGATGGACTTACTCGCGCCTGCGGCGCTCGTGCTGTATCAGTCATGCCGCATTATACCTTTCTCGGGCCTTACGGCGCTTTGTTTTCAATACAACATCACTGATTTTCCCGGGGGAGCAGTAAGGGCCGTAGTGGAGACCGGGCCTGCTGTCCTGGAGCAGTATTTTCGATCGTGCCAGGCTATTCGTATGCTGCTTTCCGTGACTTTTCAAAACATTTTAACTCAGAGAAAATGCTCAAAGAAAATGCCCCTACTGCTTCCCCGGGAAAATCAGTGATGTTATTTTGAAGATATAGCGCCGTAAGGCGCTGAGAAAGGTATAATCTGGCATGGCTTACCCGCAGCCGCGAGAATGTCTGTCTGAAGTACCGCGCCTGTGCGCGGAGAATAGGTTACGCCAACGAGGAATTTACCATGTTTGATCGGCAAAGTTCTGACTGGTGTTGTAGAAGTCTGTTGCCAGACTTTGGGGCCAACGTTGCCAGACTGCCTGCCAAATTTGACGCGGAAGAACACCGTCAAATATGGCGACCGTATTGACGCCGTTACACTGTAACGCCATTGCTGAGGCACACAGAGTTACCAGCTCCCGGTAGTACCGGAATTTTTCTCCATTACCCGCGCGCTTTGTGCGGGCCCAGTTCTCCGACGGTACGATGCGAAACCGATACGCATCGAATAACCCTCTGGCCGCGTCGCACAAGCCTCGGGGCACTTTCTTGCGCTGGCTGCGACGGGACGACACGAAACCGAGGCGCGTCGCATAACAGTCGGGCCGCTTTCTTGCGCGATGGGTGCTACCCATCGTGTGTACGTGTTGAAGCTTTCGCTGGATCTGAAACTGAGACGCGTCGCACAAACCTCGGGGCGCTCTCTTGCTCTGGCTGCGACGGGACGACGCGAAACCTACACGCGTCGCAAAACAGTCGGGCCGCTTTCTTGCGCGATGGGTGCTACATGTACGTGTTGAAGCATAAAAATATAGGAGGCTATGGTTGACGCTTTCGCTGGATCTGAAACTGAGACGCGTCGCACAATCCACATGGCGCTCTCTTGCGCTGGCCGCGACGGGACGACGCGAAACCGAGACGCGTCGCACAACACTCGGGCCGCTTTCTTGCGCGATGTGTGCTACGTGTACGTGTTGAAGCTTTGGCTGGATCTGAAACTGAGACGCGTCGCGCAAACCTCGGGGCGCTCTCTTGCTCTGGCTGCGACGGGACGACGCGAAACCTACACGCGTCGCACAGCAGTCGGGCCGCTTTCTTGCGCGATGGGTGCTACATGTACGTGTTGAAGCATAAAAATATAGGAGGCTATGGTTGAAGCTTTCGCTGGATCTGAAACTGAGACGCGTCGCACAAACCTCGGGGCGCTCTCTTGCTCTGGCTGCGACGGGACGACGCGAAACCTACACGCGTCGCACAACAGTCGGGCCGCTTTCTTGCGCGATGGGTGCTACATCTGTGTCAACATCCTTCTAGAGACCAAGAATATCGGCGGCATAGCCATATCTGCCCGTGTCCCACACAGTTACATGAAAAACACGTGCATTGTTAGAGGAGTCCCAAAATGGTACTCGGATGAAGAGCTGCTCACTTTCCTGAGACCTCAGGGAGTATTTCATGCAAGGAGAATCATCCGTCGGGTCCAAACCTCGTCATCTGAATGGGAGTCAAGGCGCACTAACTCGGTGGTTCTCACTTTTGCTCCAAATTCTGAACGCCCGGAGAAGATCAACCTTGGTTTCACCAGACACGAGCTTATCGACTACGTGGAGACACCACCGCGCTGTTTTAAGTGTCAGCGCTTCGGACATATCGCTAAGTACTGTCGTGGGGAACAGAGGTGCAAGCGCTGTGGGGGACCTCATGATTTTAAGACGTGTGCAAGTAAAGAAAACTCTGTGTGTGCAAACTGTGGCGGCGACCACCCTGCTAGCTACGGTCGATGTCCTGCGCGGACAGCGGCTCAACGAAGGAACAAGATGTTTGTTTTGGGTCCAAAGAATGCAAGCGCACCATCGAACACGAAGAAGACACTCAGCGCGCCACAACTAACTGGTTTGGAAAGAGATTACGCTTCTCATTTCCCGCGCCTCACACCGATAAACGAAGTTATTGAGCCAACGCAAACGGTCACCGCCGCTGAGAAACCTGTTGCAAAAGAGTCCGAAAAGCGCACCTATGCGGCCGCAGTGAACCGACTTCAAGCACCACTTGGAAGCAGTCAGCTGGAAAATTGCCAGCATGTGATACGCGCTTTGTTCACGGCACTACGTTCCCACGTCGAGAAGATGCCTACGAGTTCAACGAAGGATATGCTGGAAGCAGTGCTGGCTCTTGAGTCAGTAATACTCTGCTCTACTTCCACATACCCTCAGTAGCATAATGGCAATTTCTCGCCCACTCCGTCGTCCAAAAGTGCCCCCAATAATGCAATGGAACTGCGCCGGTATTCAACAGCGTCTGTGTGAACTTAGCCTTTTCCTTCGAGACATACCTATACCAATCCTAGCCCTCTCGGAGGCTGGTCTCCCTAATGGAAGGACGATCCCAGGATACATCAGACATGGAAATCCGAGTATACCGTCTTTCGCCAATGGAAGTGCGATGATATACATCAGGCGAGAAATATCTCACGTCGCCTTACCAGTGCAAGACCTTTGTTCTACCTACTTAGAAGTCACCGCTGTGCAAGTGTGCCTAGGAAACCGAAAACTCAGTGTGGTGTCGGTGTATATAAGTCCACGCAGGAAGGTCTCCATGGAGGCGTTTATAAAGGACCTTTGTATTCGTTGCCCCTCTCCTAGAATAATCTGTGGCGATTTTAACGCACATCATTCGCTTTGGGGAGATAAGATTACAGATTTCCGAGGCAAGGAACTTGTCGCTGCCGCGGATGCTGCTGACTTATGTATCGCGAACGATGGCAAGCCGACTTTCTTCAGACCACTAGATTCATGGAGTGCCATAGACCTCGTGATCCATTCTACACACCTCTGCGTATCGTCGACAACGGCCCCAGACAGGATGGGCAGCGACCATTTTCCGATCTTCACCAACATCACCGGATTTCACACTGCTGGTCGACAATTCTGTGCTGTGACACGCTGGGACACATACAGAGAAGCGTTGGATGAGTCCTCTGGTGAGCTGTTCGCAGATATGCTGCGGAGCAAGAGAGTGGCTACCTCAATGTTGAAACTGCCAGATCATTTCCCTGTTCCTGATTTGAAACTAAAGAACCTCTGCGCAGCGCGTAGGAGAGCGGAGCGCAAGCTAATGAGAAAAACGGGAAATCCCTCTGCAAAAACGGAATACAACAGGATAAACGCTGTCATCCGTCGTCACACAAAAAGGTTAAGACGAGTTCAGTGGGCTGCTTTCTGTGAGAGCTTATCGGCGATTACTCCCATGACAAGGATATGGGGAGTAATGAATAGCCTATCCGGAAAGATTCGCCCGCACAAGCCATTCGAAGCACTTGCTTTAAAGCAAGGAAAAGATTTGCAAACCCTTGCAGAAGATTTTGCAGACGTTTACACATCTGGCAGATCAGCAGGAGTATCGAACCCTATGTTGTCGCAAGCATTCCATACCATGGATGCGCCATTCACTTTCCGTGAGTTAGATTTGGCGCTTAGCAAATTAAGAAGACGCTGTGCTGTGGGTCCCGATTCGATCAGCAATCAGATGCTGACAAATCTGCCATACGAACGAAGACGAGCCCTTCTGGACATATTTAATCACGTCTGGAGCACAGGAGAGATTCCAGAAACGTGGAAGATAGCATGGGTGGTGCCAGTACTCAAGTCCGGAAAGGACCCTGCGAACCTCGCCTCATATCGGCCAGTATCGCTAACATCATGCGTATCAAAGTTGATGGAAAGAGTAGTACGTACGAGGCTAACGTGGTATCTTGAGCAAGGAACTAGACTGCCATCGTGCATGACCGGCTTTCGTCCACGGTTGAGTGCCCAGGACAGTGTCTTGGATTTACTAAGCCATATCGAGCACCATCGCGCAGACGGCCTTTCCACACTCGCCATCTTTATGGACGTTGCCAAGGCATACGACTGTGTGCTTCATACAGGCATCATCAACGGACTCCAAAGCATGAGCGTCTCGGGAAATGCTCTTCCATTCGTCCATGAATTTCTCAGAGATCGATGTGTCCAAGTTAAGCTCGGAAGTATAATGAGTGATAAACGACGAATTTCCCTCGGTGTCC
Organism: Dermacentor silvarum; assembly: GCF_013339745.2. Taxonomy (NCBI): domain Eukaryota; kingdom Metazoa; phylum Arthropoda; class Arachnida; order Ixodida; family Ixodidae; genus Dermacentor; species Dermacentor silvarum. Next base: position 80,909,904 of record NC_051156.1, on the reverse strand, counting down.
CACAAGGAAGCGTCCTATCTCCCTTGCTTTTTAACGTTGCCATGGCCAGCCTTCCAGATGCACTGAAAGTAGGTCGGACGGCAGTTAAAATGTCTATCTACGCAGATGACATCTGCATTTGGATCTCGGGGTACCAACACAAACGGTTGGCCCGGATAGCCCAGGGCGCAATCACCACCATCGAACGCCACTTATCGACGCTTGGCCTGTCTTTATCAGCGGAAAAATCTGCCTTCATGCTTTTCCCGGGAGTGAGACGCAAGTCAACACGCCTGACGCTGAACGTCAGAGGGCATTCAATTCGTCGTGCAAATCATGTTCAATTCCTGGGCGTCACCATCGACAGCAAGCTACTATGGCGTCGTGCGGTTGAAAGTGCTGTGGCTGCATCAGTGCAAAGAATCAACGCACTTCGTCGATTGGCAGGTGTACGTTGGGGAAACAACCCTATGTCCATGCTTAAACTGAACGCAGCACTGATAACAAGCCGCATTCTCTATCAGCTCCCTCTGATATCACCGTCATCGAGTCAATTCGAGCGCTTGGAGGCTGTGCACAGAAAGGGACTTCGCTTGGCGATGGGAGTTCCACAGACGGCTTCAAACAAGAAAGTCACTAATGAGGCACAGTCTCTTCCACTCCGCCTCTTGGCATCTCAGGCGTTGCTGATGCAGCTATTAAGGCTGGGTGAGTCCTGCGCAGGCATGGCGCTTCTCCGGCGGCTAAGAGCAAGAACTCGCTCACATTTTCATGCGGCGCTGAATACTTTCCGATTTTTAGGATTGCAATGGCCTAAACGAAGTCGCCCTGACCCGCCATGGTCCTTTTCGGGCGTTACCTGCAGCCTCAGTGTACCCCACCTACCGGCGAAACGCACCATTTCAACTGCAGGAGCAAAGTTTATTGTGCTGGAACACTTGAGCACAGTGTTTAAAAGCCACCTACAAGTGTACACGGATGGTTCGGGGTGCGCACAAACAGATAGCTGCGCAGCGGCTTTCTGCATACCATACCTTGATGTGTCATGGTCTGGCCTACTGGATCGCGTTGTCTCCTCTACAACAGTAGAAAGCGCCGCAATCACCGCGGCTTTGCGGAAACTACGGGCCTTTTCTGCACGAGATGTCGTGGTGCTGACGGATTCCAAGTCAGCGTTACAGAGATTACATCGTAGCCTACCTTTAGAGAAATTTACAAGGCAATCTCTGGCACTGATTAACGATCTGACAAGCAAAGGATTTAACATAAGATTCCAGTGGATACCATCACACGTAGGAATTGATGGAAACGAGAAAGCTGACGCCCTTGCCCGCCTAGCGCTGACATGTGTCCCAAAAGTGAAAGCTCCAAAAGCTTTTCAGAACCCTAAGGGTGCAATCCGCCTTCACTTTAGGGAGATCCACAAGAATCCCCACGAAGCCTGTATGACTCATGGATTTACCCGCGAAGAAGCGACGCTTTTATACCGCATCAGAACCGACTCCGCATACACCCCAGCTTGGTTATTCAAAACTGGGCTTCGCGCATCCGCATTCTGTGCTTTCTGTGGTGACATTGGTGACATCGAACATTTCATTTGGATATGCCCGCAGTTTGACACAGAAAGAAAAGCGATGGTCGACAGCCTACAAGAGAGCGGTCTTACGCACAGTACCTTTGAAGACGTCGTTTTCCCCGTAGGGCCTGCGACAATCAGGAAGAGAGCGCAACGACTGCTGATAGCCTTCCTGCGAGACACGGGGCTCAACGACACCTGGTGACACACCCCTGATCTCAACTCGAAGGAGGATCAGGCGGAACAACTGCCGGCTATGTATGCCAGGCTAACCCCGCCTGCTTCAACACCAGCACCACCACCACCACCACCACCACCGATGGGTGCTACATGTACGTGTTGAAGCATAAAAAATAGGAGGCTATGGCTGAAGCTTTCGCTGGATCTGAAACTGAGACGCGTCGCACAAACCGCGGGGCGCTCTCTTGCTCTGGCTGCGACGGGACGACGCGAAACCTGCACGCGTCGCACAACAGTCGGGCCGCTTTCTTGCGCGATGGGTGCTACATGTACGTGTTGAAGCATAAAAATATAGGAGGCTATGGTTGAAGCTTTCGCTGGATCTGAAACTGAGACGCGTCGCACAAACCTCGGGGCGCTCTCTTGCTCTGGCTGCGACGGGACGACGCGAAACCTACACGCGTCGCACAACAGTCGGGCCGCTTTCTTGCGCGATGGGTGCTACATGTACGTGTTGAAGCATAAAAATATAGGAGGCTATGGTTGAAGCTTTCGCTGGATCTGAAACTGAGACGCGTCGCACAAACCTCGGGGCGCTCTCTTTCTCTGGCTGCGACGGGACGACGCGAAACCTACACGCGTCGCACAACAGTCGGGCCGCTTTCTTGCGCGATGGGTGCTACGTGTACGTGTTGAAGCATAAAATATAGGAGGCTATGGTTGAAGCTTTCGCCTGGATCTGAACTGAGACGCGTCGCACAAACCTCGGGGCGCTCTCTTGCTCTGGCTGCGACGGGACGACGCGAAACCTACACGCGTCCCACAACAGTCGGGCCGCTTTCTTGCGCGATGGGGTGCTACATGTACGTGTTGAAGCATAAAAATATAGGAGGCTATGGTTGAAGCTTTCGCTGGATCTGAAACTGAGACGCGTCGCACAAAACCTCGGGGCGCTCTCTTTCTCTGGCTGCGACGGGACGACGCGAAACCGAGACGCGTCGCACAACACTCGGGCCGCTTTCTTGCGCGATGTGTGCTACGTGTACGTGTTGAAGCTTTGGCTGGATCTGTAACTGAGACGCCTCGGACAATCCTCGGGGCGCTCTCTTGCGCTGGCTGCGACGGGACGACGCGAAACCGACACGCGTCGCATAACAGTCGGGCCGCTTTCTTGCGCGATGGGTGCTGCGTGTACGTGTTGAAGCTTTCGCTGGATCTGAAACTGAGACGCGTCGCACAATCCTCGGGGCGCTCTCTTGCGCTGCGCACGCTGGCTGCGACGGGCCCGGCGCAGCCAGCGTTGTCCCGTCGCTGAGGGGTTCTACTGTAGCTTGTTTGAAGCGCAGCATGACATGTGATTATAATAACTGCATGCCGCCAATGTGTCCATCATTTCTGTTTCTGGGAAAACTAGCAACATATGAAACGATATCAATTTGTGTGTGTGTGTGTGTCGCATGCACAGAAGTGCATTTTTTTTCTTCACGAGATTTACAATGGATGGAAATGTTTACGAAGCTTCTCGTGAGAGCGTACGAATTATTCAGGTCTTTGAATGTAAATTGCAATTCGCTTTTTCGAAATACTTCACGATGTGAAAAATCATCTGCTCCCAAATGCCAAATTGCCTGCTCCAAATTGCTCCAAAATAAAATTTATGATGCTCCAAAAATTGCTCCAAATCATAAGTCCGCAATAGCATCACTATATTTAAGCAATTTATGAAGCTGTGATGACTGAAAGCACTGAAAGAAAAATTTATGGGCGACGCAATTGCTCCAAGAACCGCGTGCGTACCGAGAGAAAAAAGCCCCCGGGATTTTACGACGCGTTTAAGAAAATCCTGTAGTGCGCCCAGCGAAAACTGGGAGATTCTCCACGCAGAGAAAGCCGCAGCAAAACTTTTGTCCCATTGCAGCCATCGCCTGCAGCGCAAGAAAGCGGCCCGAGTGTTATGCGACGCGTCTCGGTTTCGCGTCGTCCCGTCGCAGCCAGCGCAAGACAGCGCCCCGAAGATTGTGCGACGCGTCTCAGTTTCAGATCCAGCGAAAGCTTCAACAAGTACACGTAGCACCCATCGCGCAAGAAAGCGGCCCGAGTGTTATGCGACGGGTCTCGGTTTCGCGTCGTCCCGTCGCAGCCAGCGCAAGAAAGCGCCCCGAGGATTGTGCGACGCGTCTCAGTTTCAGATCCAGCGAAAGCTTCAACACGTACGCGTAGCACCCATTGCGCAAGATAGCGGCCCGAGGGTTATGCGACGCGTATCGGTTTGGCCTCGCACCGTCGGAGAACTGGGCCCGCACAAAGCGCGCGGGTAATGGAGCAAAATTACGGTACTAACGGGATCTGCCAACACTGTGTGCCTCGGAAACTGCGTTAATGTGGTCGCTATATTTGACGGTGTTTTTCCTCGTCAAATTTGGCAGGCAGTCTGGCAACGTTGGCCCCAGAGTCTGGCATCAGACTTCTACAACACCAGTCAGAACTCATCGTCGCCATCGAAATATTCCGTGTGACGATTATAACCTCTTGCTTTGTGATTGTGATTATCAATAATTTCAGAAACAAAGATATTGTTGAATCAAAGGTAAACAGAGCTTTTACACGCAAGATCGAACAAGAATTTTGTTCAATTGTATTGCACATGTCTGTCTGATCACTGAAGCTAACACAAATTATCATCTTTTTACAGACCTCCTTGCTGTTGCAACTCTGAGGATAATTCCTTGAAATGTGAAGGAACAAATAGCAGTGCCAGTGCTATTTGTGCATGACGACGTAAGTTTCTTAACATTTTTATTAATGAAAATGGTTCTAAACAATGCCCTAATTCCTCAAATGGCTTCAATCGTGGAAACAGTTTGGCAAATAAAGATATAGATGATTTTTGTTAATGTGAACTGAGGTCCTACTTAATTTCACCAGCTATTTATTCATTTGTATTTCTTCATGCTACCCCTAAAGCCGTCACGGGGAGGGTATTACATAGGGGGGGGGGGGGGTGCGATGCAATCAATAATAAACGCTGTACATATTAGGAATAACAACAACAATACAAGTAGCAATAATAAAAACAGCAATTCAATCAAATCAATATAGAAAAGGTAAGGATGAACAAACGAACAATCATGAATTGCTCTTGCGCTCAATGTGAGGAGCATATATGCTGCAAAAATGACCTTGCTTGGATTGGACCGGTTATTGGAATAGTGCTGGGTTGTGTTAAGGTTCTCTACAGCCTAAATTGTTTGGAGTTCAGCCTGCATGACTACATTATACTTGCTTGCTTAAGAATAGCAACCTTTTTATATTGC